>NW_024037057.1:1487500-1744810 GCF_015706575.1 Patiria miniata
TTGACTGTTGTGTGTGTCAGTCGATGACGCGTTAAGTTGCCTGGTTGTCTGAAAGCTCGTCCACACAATTCACATGTAAACGGCTTGTCTCCAGTATGAATGCGCTGAGAAATATAAAATAAAAAGTCTTATGAATTTGAGTTTTAAAAATACTCTCTATGCAGCGGCGTATTCTGCGGGGGGGACTTGCCCCTCGCTATGGCGACATTTGCCTTTTAAAGGAAACTAAAGCGGCTGCATCTCACATCCGCCCCCACTTTTTTACCATTTTTACAAAAAAAAAGTGAGCTGAGGCCAATTTTTTTTTAAGAGAATGCGCCAATTTTGCGAACCCCAGCCCCCCCCCCCCGACCCAAAACCTGGATTTGGTATCAATGGGCTGAAACGATCAATTTAGCTTTGGATGACCAGAAATGAACAATGTTACTACGTGATAACAATCTCCTATTGACAAACTATTGTTTGTCGGGAGACTATTCCAACAAGGCCTTCATTCAATTTAAGCGAGGATGATTTCTGTAATGTCCCTTCTTGTAACTTAGAAGTTACTGGCATTCACTCTTTAATTCACTTTATTCTTTAAGTATCAATTTCTTTGTCTGAGTATAAATGCGCAGATGATTTTTAATACAAAGCCGTTTCCTCTATCAATGATATCCGATTGTCATGTTGACAGCATTGCTGAATGTTGGCATCGTGATGGGCGTTACCCGCTGCCACATATGGCGCGCACAGGTTTATGGCGCGGAGCCCCTTCAACAAAGAGATTGACGAACCGTCATAACAGGGCAGATAGTTTAGTTTGTAACGCCGAGAGGTGTCGCTGAGATCGCAAGTTTCAATTTCTAATTAGGGGCCTATATAAAAACATATTATATATGAGACTCCCTGATATAAGCCACCCCATCAGCCACTCCAGCTGGATCCCCCAAGACTTGATTCCGGCTCTTGGCTTTTGTAGGGTCCTTGCTTTGAGCTGTGATGTGCATTGAGGCGCTGTTAATGTGTGTGCAATTGGGTTCTCTTTTGTGTCGAGATCCTTTTACTAGGCCACTCCATCTCTTCTTAATTCCCGCACGGCAAATCCGTGCAATTTCTCGGCTGCAATTGTAATTAAGCTGTCAACAAGACAGTCGTGATGGTGGTGAAAAGCGGAAGAAACAATAGGGCTGGTGAATGCTATAAGATATTGATCGTTAGCTAGCTGCTGTCGCCCTGTCCATTAAGGAATATCCTTGTGAGAAGCCTGCCTCGCCTCTCCGCACGACGGCTGTTTCCATCCATTCTAATTGAAATCTGGACAAAAGGACAATCAAATGTCTTGGCGTTTTAAGCCTCTCTCAACGGAGTCTTTGAATCATTGGCGTAAAGGATAAATAGCCCATGCTGGGTATGTGTGTGATTTTTTCTTCTCTTTTTGGAAAGGTTTGCTTCCAACACCACAGTGGTCTTAATGGGACGGGTCCTTTGCAACCTCGTCCTCAGTGCTTACTTTATTTCCAACCTCGTTTCCAATAGTAAGTCCTGGATAGGAACCTTTCTTCTGTATCCTGATTTGATACCGAATCGGCTGGTAATGGATTTATATTGCGTAGGCCCTACTTGCTGATGTTATTTCCAACGTGCATTACGTGTTTTTCACGATCATTGTAATTATAACGTCCACTCCACACTTTCTCAAAAATTCTCCTTTCTTTTCCAATGTGCTCATATTAATATGAAGTGTGATACTGCATAATTTGATTGACGGTTAATGAAAAAGAAACCCCTACTTGTATCTGGTGCCGATGACATTAAACTAAAAGTGAAATAGAATGGTGAATGTTTGAAATCGCCCTCTGAAAGCGAAAAAGAAGTCTTGTAAACGAATCTGAATGGACATAAACAAAAGGTGCTGCTCAATCACTTAATTGATTGAACTGAAATGGAATCGAATGCTCTGATAGCAATAATGAAACGTGTGTTCAGAGCGATTCTCAAATTCAGACAAAAATGAATGACTGATTTTCAGAAGTGAATGGATTTTTGGGAAATTAGCTGGGAAAACTCATCTTTAAACTCATTGCTCTTGTAGTAGATTGCGCAGTAAGTACGCGTAAATTGCTTTATCATTATCGACAGGGATTTTTTTGTGAAATGATACATGCACTGTCTTTAGCAAAAGTGCACAACCAACAAAGATTGCATGATACCGGGACTTGTATACAGAGATTGTCGTGGCTCGCCCGTAATCACCGTCCCTCTTAGCAAACTGGTTTAGCTCCTGGAGAAAGCTGATAAATTTCTCCTTCGTTTCTGTCGAAATGTACGATATGCTACATATACATACAAAAACTCCGCCCGTAGACCCGACACTGTTGCGTTTTGTATATATAATATATACAAAACGCAACAGTGTCGGGTCTACGGGCGGAGTTTTTGTATGTGTGCTCTTGTTGTCACCACGTTGTGGGACGCTTTCTTTGTTTAGGGAAATTAGGAAGATACAACATTTGCAAACATCAAAAAAAGAAATGATCAAATTGTCATGAAATTCTTTACTGGACTGTTAGGGAATGACAGTCCAAAGCATCCTGTAAAATCGTAGCTCCTAGTGTGTTGACATGTTCAAGTAAAGCGGTAAGTTGTATCAATTTTCAGCTGGTCGGCCGACCAGCGTTGGAGAAAACAGGCTATTTTGAAAAACTGCTCCTAATATTTCATATTTAGTTATTCCGCATTTTCTTTGCAATTGATTACACACCTGTGAAGGGGTACAAGCCAGCTATAGACTGGTTCTCTGAACTTATAATTCCCAACATCTATAAATTGCTCCGTTTTATCTTAAGTGGGGTCAGGGAACCAGACTACAAGAACATGATTGGTTTTCTTGGTTTTTCCAGCGTCTACGAACCCAAAACGTGAAACAAGTCAGTGTAACAATATTTGCTATAACTTACTATTCCTCCAAATCCGTTTATTTCCGAAAATTACAGCAAAAGCAAAATGTTGTTTACATTCCCTTTAAGAACTGACTCAGGACTTTATGTTGTCCCCACATCGTCTTTGGTATTGCCCATGTGGAACAACTTTGTGGCAATCCAATGGGTCTTTGGTGACTTGTATCTACCGTCTAACACATCAAACGATACCGTAAAGTACAGGAAAGCATGAATAAGGTCATTCCTTGTCTAGTTTCTGCGCGATATCGGACTTTGGGGGCTGATAAGAAAGAGCAAGGTAAGCAGTCACAAACAAGCCGTGCAAGTGAATCGTTCTTTGTGGCCAAACCTATACGAGGAAACAAAACGATGGACCTTAAGCGGTTGGCTCGAAAGAAGCAAAGTTTTGGCTATCTTTATAACCTTTTTGTATAATTTCTAGCCAGGAGGTAAATCCAAATGGAACTGTCTAAAAAAATTAAAAAACACCTTCGGTGCATTTCACATATCACTCTCTGCGTTTTCAAATGCCGCTATAGGACACAGCATAACGTGAGGGTTTTGAAACAAACGCCTGTTCAGATTTCATTGAAATCTTTAAAATTCGTCTTTTTCGTGAACTACCTTTTACCTTGTCGATGGTCATATTGCATGCCAAAGTTGGTGTGTTTTATTATTGAGTTCAGGATGGATGGACAGGCATGAAGGTTGTTTCTTCTCCTAGGGCCTATATATAACTAGCGCGTGTGGTTTTACGAAATTGAACACTGTCGAAGTGATTTCATCTTAAATTGTGATTTATCAGCTTCCCACTACTATAATACCTTACTGGCATCTCTGCAGTCATAACCAAGCACCACTGATTTAAAATCAAGGGCTAAAAAACCGTCGCTGTGAATTATGTTTTAAGTGGGTAGGTGCACATATTGAATGTGTTGGTTCATAAAATGGAAAACCGTAATCAGTGATGTAATAAATCATTAAGATTTATTATTTATTCATTGAAATAACTACCCCATGCCAAATTGAAATCACAACATATATATTTAGCGTGACCCAAAGTTGGGCTAGGCCCAACAAGCTAAGTTTTAAAGAATATCATGACACGGGTAGCTAAGTTTAACTTAAAAACAAAAACATACATGATTAGATTTTAAGATTTCTTTATTCGTTGAAGAACATTATGATGAACCATTTGTATACCCTACCATTTCCAACATACATGTACCTGCCTTTTAAATGGACATTCAAATAAAATAAATAAATAATTTGCGAGGCTAATCATATACTCGCAGCTGAGAAGCTGAATTGCGAAGGACGCAGCTACAGCGTGGTCGAGCCGCTGGCAGCCAGCCACATCGACCCATATATGACCACGGAGCACAGCCAGACATCGAAAGTGTTTGATCTTTCCGGAGGGAGGAAAACCGGAGGGCCCGGAGAAAAACACTCATGGCACAGGAGAGAATCAACGCACAATTTTACTCACAAATGGTCCGCAGCCGGGAATCGAACCAGTGCCACAGTGGTGTGAGGCGAGCGCCTTACGCACTAGCCACCCATGCCACCCGAAATTCCGCAGCGACAACGCATTTGTTTTGGGACGGAATCACCCCGATTCAGCCAACTCGGAAAAAGAAATCACTCACTTACGAGAATAAAGCGCCTGAAGGAAAAGGTCACGCCCCGAGCTTAATTCCGGACCCCTCGCGTGACCTGCCTACGGGCATTTTACACTGGGTTGCCCTTTCTCTTGCTATAATTTTTGACAGAACGATTTCTAACCGTAATCACCCCAAGAAACATTCATGTTGGTATTGTATCCTTAGTATTCCTCCCAAAAAAAAATGAGAAATCACTTGGAGATGGGTAAAAACGAACTGTACTTGTATACGACATTTCTGTTCCTATAGGTCTCCTTGTTCGATCACGAAAATGTATAACGACGCGAAGATTGACCTACCTACAGCCGATGGGTTCTAGATTTAGTCAGGCAGGCTTGAAAGCAGTCTTTGTCAGCGGACACTTTAGATTCTTTTATCGATGCTAATGAGTCCTGTAAGTTTATTTAAAACAATTGTTAGTCTAATATTTAACTTTAGTTTTCACCCGATGACCGCCACAAAAATATACTTCATAAATTTTCATCTTTAGAAATTTTGCACGTTAATTTTCCTATTCAAGGGTTCCGGAAGCGCGCCACCATGGGTGAACTTTCAGGCTTATTTACAAATGTAGTTAGTTTTGATTCTCCGTAAAAAAAAAAAAAAAAACCTCTTGATTACAAACAAAGAGACGATCAACTGCAAACTGTACAAGCTATCGTCAGATACATGCATCAACAGTCCGTGCGATCCTGCAGAGACTTTGCTTCGAAGTTGGCCCATGTATACCCCTAATCATTATTATAGCGAGTCTAAGATGTGTGCGGCTACCCTCGTATATGCGTTTGAGACCATACATATTACAATGACTTGGATTAAAAGGATAAACCCTTGAGTAGAGCCGAAGATGATATCGATTTAAGAGGATGCTCCCAACATCTGTCTACCACAGCAAAGGTGAACGTAAATATACATGTATTGAGACTAATAATTAGAGCTTAGAACTCAGAGACGATGCCCATCCAGTGAGTTCATGTATTATTCATGACGACCGTCACGACAGATTGCGGCCAGACAGATGTGCTCCACGCTATCTCTCAGAGACAAAGGACAATGATCAGTCAGACAATTTGGTTGTATTATAACGGATGATTTAGGTGCAAGAAGTCAATTAAGAAAGTTCTACACAAGCTATTTAGTTTGTATGTGTAAAACTTTCGTTTAGAGCAGCACTTTCGACCGGAACGCGCGATTTCCGGATCTAAAATGCTTTAGGGCGGAACTATCATTACAAAAGTAGAACATAAACATTCACACAATTACACCTTGACCATTAATTTTTGGAGTAATTATCGCGCGGATGAATTTCAAGATACACAATTTTGGTTCTCAAAATTTGAGCCGTTGATTCAAGTCACACATGTGTTTGTTTTTGAACGAGTTCTTAAAATACATGATGTGGGGCCCGATTTCCAATATTGAAATGTTACTTGCTTGCAATGCATGATACACTGTGGCAGTCAGACGTTGACAGCTTTGGCTACAAGTCGATGGCTTTAGGCCCAACTACTGCTGGAAATACGTAGAGGCAAGGCAAGCTGCTCCGTCAGATGTACACAAACAGGGCTTTTTTCAAGATTTTCTCCGTACGTTTACGACATTATGTGGATTTCTTGTGACCCAGACATTTTAAGCATGGCAAATGAGCATTCGAAAGCTCTACATTTTGGACCTCTGGGCGAATTTATACTTCAGTCAGTTTGTGTTCCGGCATTATAAAAAGGCCGAATACGCGCATAACTCGCATCGGGAAACAAACCAACTCCCGGTAATATGCCTCATGCACACTGATTGTATGAGCTTAACCAAAACAAGTAAACATCTGATGATATCGTGGGCAACTTACCTTATGTGTTACCAATGTGTTGCTCCGACTAAACCCCTTGCCGCATATATCACATATATACTTCTTGTATTGGCTGGGCTTGTCCACCTTGGAGGGGGAACTTTTCCCACCAGAGACAGATGTAGTTTCTGTGCTGGAGTACCCTGTGTGCTGCTGTTCTGAACTGCAATTCACCGCTTGGTCGAGTTGCATACATCCGTCTGCTTCCTGATCTTGCGATTCGAGAAGATGACTGGATTCTCCGTCAGGACTCTTGCTGTCTCGGGAGTTAGGCGTGTTCTGGATGTACTCTAAGCCTAGAATCGGCTGGCGAGCAGAATGTTTCAGGACATGCCCTTGGTTCTTAGAGCGCCGTGATAAATGCGTGTGATTGAACACGAATCTGTCTGAGTTTGGCAGCTGGGGTGACATTTTCAATTGGTCCTCTTTAGAAGGGCTCAGATTTAGTGCCATTTGCTGCTCTGTTTGTATTTCTTGGATATTTTTGTCGTTGTTCGTGTCAGTTGGCAAGATATACTTGTCAAGATAGTAGCTCGGTGATGTATTGTAATAGTCCGGCATGGTGGGACTTTGGTTGGGGGAAAGAGGAATCATCATCTGCTCCTCTTTGGAGAATTGTGCTGTGTCCCGATCACTTCTCCCATGATTCCAGTCGGAATACTGATAAAACGAGGCATCTCGGAATGGAGACGTTCGTGTTGGTGATGTTCCTTCGATCATATACGAGTATAATGCTGATGCCGGATTATGTCCGAGTCTTTTCTGATACGATGCATAAGGATTGTAGAGACTGGCTGGACGTGACGAAGCTGAACTGACTTCAGTGACGGATGACTGTGGCAAATCTCTGTCTGTCGGGGGTCGAATTTGCAGATCAAGAGGCTCCTCTACGCTGATGTTGGTATTGAGGATGTGATTGTTTAGGCTTGCTTGAGAAGCACGCATTGAAGGTTCAACATACTCAAATGCAGAATTAGATGAAGCAAGAAGAATGGGTTTTGCTTGAGACAAGTCTATAGGTTCGGCAAATTCTCTGATATTGCTTTGGTGTGGATATTGTGGTAGATTGCTTGATGTAGAAGTCGTTGTTTCGTCATGCGAAGTGAAATAGTGTTTCTTCCAGACGTTAGTTTTCTGATCCGTTATATCAGACTCATCTTTCCGGCCATCAGGCATGTCTCGGCAATATCGACGAGGATCATTGTGGTAAATTGACTTTGACCCACTTGTCTCAACATGTTCTGTATAGGAAGAAGAATCCTTTTTTAATGATTCAACACAGCTTTTGGGCAATGAAAAGATCAATACATTCTTTGTAGAATTCTCTCTCCATAAGGAGATGATCTCACAAAGCACACAATGAAATGAATTTGGAGATGACCTACAAATCACCTTAGAAACTGTAGTCAGAAAAAAATGTAACCCATGAACCGCATAACGAGGAAAAACTTACAAGATTTAAGCTGAAGGATAAATAATATAAAAGGAAGGCAAATGAATCCGGGGGGAAAACGGCAACTTATTTATAAAAGGGGGAAAGTAAAACTCCACTTTCTGCATAACATCAAGTAAGGACCAAAAAAGAGGGAACTATGTTATCGGAATACAGTCAGAATTCGTTTTACTTAACTTGTAAAAAAATCATCTAGATGCACCTTGATAATTGTGTAGGCCTACCATGATATGCCTAATAATTATTGTAGATATTTATAACCAAGCTCTGAAGTACCAAAATGTTTTCAAGACATTCAACAAACTCCATTGGTCACAAAAGTTCATTTAGATATTTACATTTCTAATTGTGAATTGCAAAGTAAAATGAAGCATTATCCCCCCCCAAAAAAAAAAATATATATATCGCATTTTGGCATGTTATGTCGAACGGATATTGATTCCGTGAAGTTATTGATGTAACGAAATGTATTTTGGTTATCGTGTTATACCTGTATCATAATCCGGCTCAGATTTGTACAAAGAGGTTCCTCTTGTCTTTTTGACGAGAAAAGCACGAGGCATGATGGCTGGGGGCAACTGATGATACTCGACGAACACTCCAGGCTGGGCTACTGCCGGCAAATCATAGGAAATACGTTGATAGAATTATCAAAACAGCATTATTGCGTCGGTTATGTTACTTTAAACATCTATATGTATGTCGAACTGTCCCGTGTATTAGCAAAGTAACAAACAAGTACGTATATTATTGGCGAACATATTGTGTAAAATAATTGCCACGCCTACTTTACATGAATGCATCCGTCCGCTCATGCAGTTAATGTATACTCACCAGTAACTTTTGAGGTTTTAGATCATCCAGTAGGTGTATTTGTGGGGTTTCCCATTGAACAAAAAACACCAAAAAGTCACTTTCTGCATCATCAGTCAACCGAAAACTGTGTAGAATATCAATGCGTCTCTCGGTTTAAAGGTGGATTATATACTAGCTCCTCATGCACTTCGCAAGCATCTTCACTCTTGATTAATGATTATAGTACTAGGCCTATACACCTCCAGAAGGTGCTTTATGAAAGATGGTACAAAGCCCTTTTTAACTGAAATGGGACATGCGGTGAACAGCTTCAGCCCTTAACAATACACCGTGGAGGCTTCTTTCCAACTCACTGCTTCTGAAGTGATTAGTTGGCTTCTTAGTCGCTGTGATTGAAATAACAAGCAAAGGATAAACCCATTTGTGTGGTACTACGTTGATAGCAAAAAACCCAAGACACAACGGGAGCTTGCCTGGCTGTCTTTCCTAGTTTCATTGATAATGTCGAAGTTTTTTTAGTGATGTTCTGACATGTTATAGCCCACACCGCGACCTGATGCTGCTGACCAATACACATATCACAAAGGAACTGGTCATTGGAAGCAAATCTTCCTCAGAAGGGATGACAAACAAGCTGCAATCACTTTTGTTAACTCCTGCATGCATGTCGGTGCACCTATGTCCTGTGTCACCCATTTAAGGACCGGCAATTCGTCAGTGTCAGATAGTACGAGGTTTCAGTGTTTTCCCATATATGTTTTCAATAGGCTCTGATAGTTATAATGGAACAAAATACAAGAAGGGGATTCTTGTATTTTGTTCCATTATAACTATCAGAGCCTATTGAAAATCCACAGTGATCTTCTATGAAACTTACCCAAATGTGATGTACTAGTTTTGGCCCGTGATATTCGGTTTAAACTCTCCCGTGTGCGTTGTTGCTTGCGATAGAAGCAATGGTTCTCCCCTCCAGCCTCTCACTGTGGTATGCAACTCCTGTGCCAGATCTTTTGTTCTTTTCTCATTCGTTAAGCTGAGCAGTGACATGACGTCTCGATGGTTACCTCACCCATATGCATAAATTAATGTATCAAATGGAGGCCTAGGCCTAGCCCACGTGTGGATGTTTACCATTCTAGAACCAATCATCTCACTCTATTGAAATAAAGCACATTACGTAATGTCATCTCGATCGGTCACTGATGTTTCTATTGATTGCCGGGCGGGGCTCGTCTGAAACAATATGTCTGAAACCACGGCTAACAGTACGATTTCACAATCATTCGCTTATCGACTTTCAATATTTCCCTCTCTTAGTGATACCTTTCGACAAGATTGTCAAAAAATCCGATAGAATGTAGCTATTGACCACTTCTAAGTATCGGACTTGTTCCTCATGTTTAATTTTGAATTCATCGCTGTTTTGAAAATATCGTCTCCGAAAGAACAGACTGCAATAATCGTTTCAAAGCTATTTTTGACTCACCTTGTAGTTTTATGGTCATTGTAAGTGAGAGTGTATGTAGCAAGTACGAGAGCAAGCCATAAGCCGCATTTAAAAAAAAAAGAAGATAAAATTGGATCCGAGATTCCATCGCTTTTGCAATGGAGAGCATGAATCATTTTTAAAATGGCGATGGACATCCGGGACTGCTTTTTAGAGGTAGCCAACATAGGAGGGGGAAAAAGTAACCCAAATGTCATTGGGTAAAACCACACAAATAGAACGGAAAGTGAAACAGGGTAAACCAACAAGCATGACGGCAAGTTTTATATTTATTTTAATGTACAGGGGGAGTAAAAAAAACCGGAACCCAAACCCCCAAAATTATATTTCATATTTTTAAAAAGTATGTATCACCACAAAAAAAAACCCAAAACAGTGACTGGAAACCAACTTCATAAGCTACTTTTAGATGAAAAAAAAGTGTTGCTCGATCCGTTCAAAGAATATTACCATTATCGATTTCTATCTGAACCTTTGTAATTTTACCTTAATTTGTAATCAGGGGTATGGATGAGCACATCATTTGATGACAGTTTTTATACTTTTGTTCATTCCGTGACAGCCCCTGCTAACATTTTAGATTGTACTTATGAACTGTCTAAAGATTTAAAATAAATAAATAAAATAAAATTTCAACACAGTGACCCTTAACCTCTTTCGTCCAAAAAAATGCGATTTCAAGAATCGTTATCACAAAATTGTCTTCAAACATCACCAGCGATAAAACCTCAGCTTAAAAGTTTAAAATATTGGACAAAGTACTTTTGAAGGCCCATCTTTTTAAAAAACAAAGTGGATTTTATAAATCATATTGTTTGCCTAACCATGGTTGTTAATAATGATATTGCGTATACAGTTGTTGACAGTTGTTGAAACAAGTTGTTCCAAATAGTAAGAATACACATAGCAATAAATTGTTGTTGTTTTGGGGGAGGGACGAAACAGGTTTTAGGGTCATTGCGTTTAAATGGTGGTATTCTTTGAACGGATTGACCAATTTCAGCAATTGTTAACAATGTTAACAGCGCCTTCTCTTCAGTCTCTTTCTGATTGGTTATCAAAGGAGCCCGCGATAGGTTGAACACATCGTGCATGGACCCATTTCACCACCATCATTATCAGTTCCTTTGAAGTTTGAAATAACTTTTTTGTACCTGAAAATGTTTCATTTACTTAGGTTCGTAGACAGATGTATGTATCTCCCCTCTCCCCCTTTCAATGTTGCTGTTGTGGCACCGCCGGTCGAAATTGGCAACATTGAATCGGAGTGAGGGGGGAACCGGGGGGAATATGCATCCTTTATGGCACGCTTATAATTAGGAATCGGATACACTTCTGATGTTCAACATGCAACAACTTTATTCTCAAATAGCGACGACTAAAATAAACAGGCTTGTTACTTTGTCAACTTTCAAAATCTAGGATATGAACGCCCAGTCATTAAGCTTTCTTTTAGCACAAGAAGCATTCAGATCACTCATGTACTTTTCAAGTTACGAAATTTTGAACACAGCACCGTTTTAAAGTTCTGTCCGCGGATCACAAAAAAGTAAGTGTTTTTCAGCAAAACGAAACCAGTTCTTATGAGGATGCATGTGAATTGTTTTCGTTTTGCTGAAAAACACATTCCTGCAGTCCACAGATCACCACAAAGTTTTCTTTCAGCAAAACGAAAACAATTCTCATGGGGATGGATGTGAATTGTTTTCGTGTAACTGAAAGTGCACGTATATGGTCTATCGAGCAGATAGAGATTGGGCAAGATAGAGAGAAATAAGTGGAAGCAGATGTGGAAGAGGAGGAGGGGAATAGTTATACTACATCAGAATAGAAGCAGATGAGAAAGAGGAGGAGGGGGAATAGTTATACTACATCAGAATAGAAGCAGATGGGGAACAGGAGGAGGGGAATAGTTATACTACATCAGAATAGAAGCAGATGAGGAAGAGGAGGAGGGGGAATAGTTGTACTACATCAGAATAGAAGCAGATGGGGAACAGGA
The DNA here is from genome assembly GCF_015706575.1 of Patiria miniata. NCBI lineage: Eukaryota > Metazoa > Echinodermata > Asteroidea > Valvatida > Asterinidae > Patiria > Patiria miniata. The sequence goes on from NW_024037057.1 coordinate 1,499,710, forward strand.
GGAGGGGAATAGTTATACTACATCAGAATAGAAGCAGATGAGGAAGAGGAGGAGGGAGAATAGTTGTACTACATCAGAATAGAAGCAGATGTGGAAGAGGAGAAGGGGAATAGTTATACTACATCAGAATAGAAGCAGATGAGGAAGAGGAGGAGGGAGAATAGTTGTACTACATCAGAATAGAGGCAGATGTGGAAGAGGAGGAGGGGAATAGTTATACTGCATCAGAATAGAAGCAGATGAGGAAGAGGAGGGGGGAATAGTTGTACTACATCAGAATAGAAGCAGATGAGGAAGAGGAGGAGGGGGAATAGTTATACTACATCAGAATAGAAGCAGATGAGGAAGAGGAGGAGGAGAAATAGTTATACTACATCAGAATAGAAGCAGATAGGGAGGGGGAGGGGGAGGAGGGGGAATAGTTAATAATAATAAAAATAATAATAACTAGATTTATATAGCGCCAAATTACCAAAGGATGCAAGGCGCTAGAAGGGAACAAATTATGAAAGAATGACGAAATTCAGCTACTGTTTGGGGAAGAGGTGGGTCTTGAGTCCTTTCTTGAAGGATAGAACAGAATCAGTGTTTCTGATGGAGACAAGCAGAGCATTCCATAAACGGGAGGCAGCAATGGAAAATGCCCTGTCACCGGACTTTTTGCGAGACTTGTCAACCACAAGGGATATGGGAGTATGAACATTCATGGATTGTAAGGAGAGAGGATAGGTAGTCGGGAGCAAGGTGATTTAGAGAATTGTAGGCATGGACGAGTGTGCGGAATTCAATGCATTGAGCGACTGGGAGCCACTGAGGTTGTCTGAGAAGTGGTGAGGTGTGGGAGTGTTTTGGCATCTGAAAGATTAGCCTAGCACATCTGTTTTGGAGTCTTTGGAGGCGAGATAGGCCTTTCGTGGATACACCATTCAACAAACAGCACCCGTATTGTCAAGCTTGGACAGAATCAGAGCACGGACTGCACTGTGGCAGGCATTGAAATCGAGAAATCTTCTGATACGACTGAAGTTACGGATGTGCTAGTTTAGAGAACGACATAGTTGTGTGATGTGGTCAGACATTGTCAGAGTTGAAGACGACACCCTAGTTGCTGACGGAGGCAGAAGGGCGAATCTCAAGGTCATCGATATTGAAAGTGAGATGTTGGAGACGTTTGAAGTGATTAGAAGAGGAGGAGGGGGATAGTTATACTACATCAGAATAGAAGCAGATGTGGAAGAGGAGGAAAGTAGTAATGAATAGTGGAATAAAATAAAATTAGACGTGAAATATCAAAATGACCTTTTGTGTCTTTTCTTATACTTCTTTGCAAAACGCTGCCGGTTAAGATCCGAAGAAAGACGGGTTCCGCTAGTGTTAACAAATGATTTTTAATAAAAACAATTTTTAAAATAGTGTCTTTGACGTGCTGCTAGTTTATGACGTCATCATGCCATTCCTTGTAATTGGAATCCTCTATTAACATTTACTAAATGTAAAATTGTTGCAAAATGCTTTTGCATTCAAGTTATATATGCATTTCTCAATGCACTTTCGGTTAAAACTGGAAGTAAAGGTAAAGCAGATTCCTGCTCTGGAATGAACAAGTTGTCCGAGTCAATATCCATCACACAAAATAGAAAATGTACGCGCTACTCTATCAGTGCATAACATAATATATGCTTCAAAGTATTTTTTAATTTCTTACATTGAATACCTTGAAATTTGATGCCTGATATACGTCATGACGACGTCACACAATTCGTCCACATCTTCGGACAAGGGTATATTTTTCATTCCAGGATGCATCTTCGACCCATTTCGAAGAAATTGATTTTCCTTTGATTTTGAGGATTTAGTCTTTATTTTGAATTCACCTAAGTTAAAGCAAAACCAGTCAATGCAGAAAGTTCGATGTTACAATTGCTTCAGCATCAACATTGCAAGAAGTGTTGGGATTTCAGTAAGAAAACTGCATGCACAAATGTTTTCAATAAGCAAACTTTTTGGTTAACAAGTTGACAAAAAAACTAACTGTAGAATGCATTCTAATGTGTGCCCTACATTACATCACATCAATAGCACCCACAATTGTCAGTAAGAGTATGGATCATTTTAAATGTTAAAACAGTGTACTTTACCAAACTCCCCACCCCTAAAAAGGATTTCTCATACTTTCATACATTTCAGAGGAAATTCAAGTCACGGACCTTTAAAAGTTTTGTCATCAAAAATCTGTCAAATTCAAAAAAATGGACCTTTTGCAGCTATGTATAAACTACCAATTTTGTGTAAATGGATTTAAACACAGACACTTTGATAAGACATAATTAACCTGCTAGCTTCAAACACTTTCACCAAACACTATACACAAGCAGACGGAACAATCACAGATAGAAAGTTGTTGGCAGAAACAATGCAATTTATGTTTACATCTTGGATTTTAGCTTGTAAGACCAGTTGAGATGCAGATTAAGCAATACAGCCCGTATTAAGTATGCTTCCTTTGTACTTTGAAAACTATTGCAATTGGATAACATTTGTACTGGTACTTTTTCCTCTTTTTTAAATTTTTGTTGTTGACTTTATTGAATAGCGAATAAAGTTGATAAAACTCCAGTCCCTCAATTTGTATTTTTTTCCACAAAAAGCTAATTTTCGTTATTCGTATTATTGCGGGGAATGGTGCCTAAGTGGGTGATTCCCATAGGGTCGTGCACACAATATTTCCACCTTTAATGACCGCCTATCCCCAGTTGTCCCTTATCCTACCCAAGGAATGTCGGTATAAGTATTTATCATTTGGACACGAGCAATCGATCCAGCCTACTAGCGACAGCAAAATGTTGCATCTATAAATGAGTTGTGACTTGAGCCCAATGTCCGTGTATCCCCTAATAGGTTTTCCCGGCCAAAAGCGAAACAAAAGTCATGTAAACGAATCTGAATGGACATAAACGAAAGGCGCTGCTCAATCGCTTAATTGATTGAACTGAAATGGAATCGAATGCTGATCTGGTAGCGAAAATGAAACGCGTGTTCAGAGCGATTCTCAAGTTCAGACGAAAATGAATGACCGATTTTCAGGACTGAATGAACATTTTATAAACATTGACCATTCTATTTCACTTTTAGTTAAATGCCATCGGCACCCGATACAAGTAGGGGTTTCTTTTCATAAATCAAATTAGCTGTACCTGAAATCAATTTAGAAAAGGTACCGGTATGCTTGCGTAAATGAATGCACGTGTAACGTTATTGGCCGTCTGTTTCTCAAAACCGAATGCACGGACAATGAAAACGATTGAACTTTCGTTGAATTGAAATGGGATTAAAGACGTGCGTTCAAATTCAGACGAAAACGAATAACCAAGTTTCAGAAATGAATGAAAAATGAACATTTCAGGAAATTTGCCGGGAAAACCTAAATAACTTGTAACTTGTGATGGGAAAAAAAATGTTTCCTAAAGGGTAGGCCTACATTAACATGATTTTTGTGTCATTTATTATAGGTTTTCCCGGACAATTTTGGAAAATGTGTACATGAATTTGTAAATGAAGCATTCGTTTTCGTGCGAAATAGAATGAACGTTTCAAATCCCTGTTTCTATTTAACAAATGATAATTCTATTTCCATAAAGGAGCATTTAGTCGTAAAAAAATCAGCGTACGATTTCCCGAATGTGCACTGACTTTAGTATATTGACATTTCATTTTAGCGCGAAATCGAAGGCACATTCGCAATCCTGTATTCCTTTTAATGTATCATCAATCTATTTCGCTATTAAATGTGCAGCCGATTTTCCGTGCAGTGTTACCTGGTCAAGCATTGGAATTCATTGATGTGTTAACAAAAGTATATGAGGAATGTTTGATTGAATGTTTGATAATTCATGATGATTGAACTAAACCAAGTGGTGTAGCCTTTTGAAACATACCAACTATTGTAATAAATCCTATATAAAAATCAACGCTGAAGACAATTGTTCTGTTTTGCTCAGCATTTGCCACAATCGCATCATATAACCAAGCAATCAAACTGATAGAATGAGAGAAAACTTTAAGAAATACAGAAAGACATTAAAATACAATTAAGACAAAGAACCAACAATAAAAAGTTCCCAGATATCCCCATTAATATGACACGTGATGTTTCCCTTTAACTTGAACTTAACATCACTGTCAGAAGCAAGCGGAAAAACCCAAATAAGAGAGATATGGAAAGAGTTATGCAGAGGCTAGGATGGCATCACTTAACATGGTTTGAGCGGACGCCATAAAGTAAGTAAGGAAGTAGGCCTGAATTCGATTTTTTTTTTTTTTTTTTTTTTTTTTTTTTTTTTTTTTTGCTCCTTTAAAAACCTTTCGACTTTTTGCACTTGGCCTTCTTTTGCACAGACCACGTCAAAAGATAGGGAGCTCGAGAAGGAATACTACGTTACATAAATTCACAATATAATGTATGTGCAAACTTAACTTCTACTTAATTTAGGCATTTCATGCGGTTGAAAGACGCATTAATTCAAAAGTTTCTTTGGATGAAATGCGTCATGTGAGGGCGCTGTTATGGTTTTACGGTCCGCGAGATAATAGCTCGCGAGCGAGCAAACACGAATCACAAGTATAGAGGGCGCCATCCATTTGATTAGTGGCTCACTATTGCTCACTGAATACACAAACATTACCAGTTTACGTTTACAGGCACCATCCCCAAAATAAGGAAAATTGACTCGTTCATGATTCGTGATATCGTTTTGCAACAAGGTAGGCATTATGCGTGTCGTGTCTGGTTTTATTCAGTCTCGTGTCACTGTGTGTAACATAAGAAGGAAAGATTTCCATACAATGATACAGGTCTGGAGGCTGGACTAGTGTGAGTAACTCCGGCTGACATGATTCATTCACATAGCATAGCGCTGGAGACATAAACTACGGCCCATGGCGTTAAAATGGCCTCCCCAAAATTGTCCCTTTTCACCTCTATCCTATCCCAGATTCCATTAACATACTTCATCCATTAACATACTTAACATACCATTCAGCAGTCATTCAGCTACTAATCAACTTGAAACGGACCAAAAACAACTAAAATATGATAACTTTTGGTGGCTTTTCCATAAAAAACGTCCAGTTTCAACAGCTGTCGTCCATTTTGTGTGGTTAAATGCAAGTACATGCATCACGTGATGACAATAGTATGTGGATACTATGTGGGTACTACGACACTTTCAGGCGCCGCTAGTTTTAGTAGTAGTTGGTAGTAGGTTCTATTTTCGTCTGGTGTGTTGTCGTGGAAAGTTGACAGCTCTCCACGACAACACAACAGATGGAAATTGAACTCACTAGCCGCGCCTGAAAGCGGTGTGGTACCCACATAGTTAAGGGTCTCTTAACTTCTAACTTTTACGCCGTAGTTATGTCTCCAGCGCTACATGTGAATGAATATGAGCATGTCAGCTGGAGTTACTCAAGCTACATGTATACCTGGACATCACATGTCACCCTGTGCACAACAAACCATTATGAGGTAGGTCCAGACTGGGACCGTGAGTGCATAAAAACGTGCAAAATTACTACTGACGTTTTTTTTACTCACCATTAGGCTAATTAATGCCCACACAACACATACATCAAAATGATAAAGTTGCAAGCATGTCATCTGCGAAATTTGAGACCTTACATCAAATTTTAAGGCAAGTTTTTGGCAGTTCAAAAACCATCCATGTCAATCTCCATGCTCTGGAAATGGGTGTGTGATTCCCAATGTATTCTGGGTAGGTGTAGGAAGTGCCCTGCAGCTTACTTGTTTTTCAATCGATGGCCAAATGAACATAGCGCCCTCTGTTAAAAAATGAAACATTCTACATTCACTCGGATTAACAAGAGGGCGCTGCTTTATCTACAAGATGAAAATGTTTTTTTGCACAATGCATTGCAGTACACATCATCGTGATGTCTCACGTTTGGATTTCGATAACTCTCTGCAAAATTAGAATTAAAAGCTGAATTTTTGGTGATGCAATGCTCACAACAGCAACTTTGCGAGGCAGAAGTTTTGGGGGATTATTGAAGAAACTGTAGTGAGTAAGAAGCTTGCAAATTTGATTCACACTGGTTTTATTATGCAGCACAAACTTTTGCATGATATGGATACCTTAAGTTTTGGGACTCTCATACACAGTATTGAGAGTCCCAAATTTTCGGACTAAGGTAGGTCTAGCTTGAGTAACTCCAGCTCCAATGTTTATTGCATTTAGAATTAGAGGCACAACTACATGTCATGCATACATTAAAAAAACTAGATCGTAAGAGGCCCGAAATCCCGGACCGTATATCCCCCAGTGTATTACAAAAATGGTCCATTTTCCCTCTATTAATAATCCTAGCTGGAGTTACCTCAGCCCTATATTTTATCATTAGGTTGTCATATAGGGCTGGAGAAAATCATCAACATGGACTAGCATAGCAGGTATAACAATTGAATTCGAAAATGTGCCATTTTGTCCCCATAACACACTAATTCCACCTGGGACTCACCCAAACCTTGCCTGGCATAACCACTACACAGGTCTTGAAGAAAATAACGATCCATGATGAAGATTCAGCCTACAATTGCAGTGAAAAAAAGGAGGCATTACCAACAGCCAATCAAGTTAGCATCACCAGTCAGAGGCGCCAATTGATTTGTGCACAGACAAAATTCATGTACAAAAGAATGGCAATGCGCAGTCGATTACCATGCACATAGTGCACCAGTCCCACTTGCCAACTGCATGTGCATTGCGCAGCATGGCCCTGAAGCACACACCTGACGACTATTTGCTGCACTACTGCTGCACTAACATCACTCCCATCACGGCTGAGGTAGAACGGCAGCCGAAGTTGTCTGGCAAACAGTCGTCAGGTGTGCGCTTCAGTGCCATGACGCCCTGCGCACATGCAGTTGGCAAGTGTGACTGGTGCGCTGTGCATGGTAATCGACCGCGCATTACCATTCCTTTGTACACGAATTTTGACTGGCGACGCTAACTTGATCGGCTGTTAGTAATGATCAGCATGATGGAAATGCGGTAACCAGTCTATGCACGGCCGCGCTGCGCTGCACTGCAGTTGCAGGTCAGATTAGACATTGTAAAAATGCCAAGAAAACACCGATGGAGAAAGAACATTTTTGCAAGTTACTTCACAGAACTTGATCGCTCTTGTCTGTGTACATGTATGTATTTTCCAAGTGTTCATGAATTTATTTCAGGTTGGAGTGATATGATGCAGCGTGTTTCCAAGATTCTTTGCGCGCCACACACAGTGGTTTCATAATTCCATCTGTAGCCTTGTTTTTTCGAATGTTCCTCATAAGGTATTTAGAGGTCGTAACCGCACCTCGTGGTTTACATCAAACATCAAGAGACTCTGCAGTAAAAAAGAAAAACTCTTCAGTATGGGTCCAGCTCTGACTGGGAAAAGTTTACAAAAGTCAGGAAATCAGTTGACAAAGTTATTAGAAGTGCCCACAGGTACCATGTTAACAACATACTTGAATCTGAAAATCCCAAGGACTTCTGGCGATACATGTATAACAAAAAGATCAAGAAGGAAGGATAACACTGGAGTCTAGACACTGAAAGTGGATGGAAAATTGCATTCGGAAGATCAAGCGAAAGCAAAAGCTCTCTCCAAACAGTTTGAGAGTGTCTTCACTCGTGAAGATAGCAATCCAGGTCAACTACCTTCAGTGCCGTAGCCAGGAATTTTTCAGTGGGGGGGGGGGGGGCGCTGGGAGGGCTGGAACATTTCATGGGGGGGGGGGCGTCATGTAGATCAATGATAATTTTTTTAGAAACTCAAAATCTCAGTGGGGGGGGGGGGGGCGACTGGGGGGGCGACAATGTTTCATGGGGGGGGCTGTCCCCCCCAAAGCCCCCCCCCCCCCAATAAAAATCTACCTGGATCAAAAATCTACCTGGATCCCTGTTCTTAGTGGTGCTCCTCAAGGGACAGTTCTTGGACCTCATCTCTTCCTCCTTCACATCAATGATATTCATCACAAAGTCTCCAAAGTACCACCCGTTTATTTGCCGCTGATTGTTTAGTGTACAGATCCATCCAGACACCAGACGATGTCCTCACAGTACTTCAAAAAGACCTTGATACCATGGTAAACTGGGCCGAGACTTCGGGGATTAGATTTTATCCCAAGAAATGTACAACTATGGGCATCACTAGAAATAGATCACCAGGAACTACATCTTACAACATGATGGGAGTACGGATAGATGAAACAGACCAGTGTCAGTATTTGGGAATATTCCTCCAAAAAAAACCTCCGTTGGAACAAACAAGTCCAGCTTACATCTGCCAGGGCTACAAAAATCCTGAATTTCATCAAAAGAAATGTTCATCATGCTTCATCCTCCTTCAAAGAGAGGTTGTATCTTACCCTTGTTCGAGCTCATCTTAACTACTGTACACTACGGCAGCATGGGACCCTCACACTTCCAAGAACATCAAAGAACTAGAAAAAGTCCAGAAGAGAGCTGCAAGGTTCGCTTCAAACACCTATGGACGTGACACTAGCATCTCTGCTATCATGAAAGATCTGGATTGGACACCCTTGGAAGAAAGAAGAAAACAGCACCGCACCTTTTTTTTTTTTTTAATCCTGAGTGGACTAATGGACATTGACCATACCAAATACATCACCCCAAAACTGGAAGATCACGACGAGGACACAATATACAGTTCCAACTCTACCAGGCCAGGACTGACACATATGCTTCTTCAGTTTTCCTAAGAACACTTAAACTTTGGAATGACCTCCCGGACTCAACAGTGGCGCTCACCAACCCAGACTCCTTTAAGAATGCTCTTTGTGACAATACTTGATTTCGACCACTCTCACCACTCCTCCAGTTAAAATTCCCCAGATAGAATATTTTGGGGGACCACCAACCAAGTACAAAGTAACTGAGAGAGTGAGATCTTAACGGTAATTAGTTATAATATAACATGACAACAAACTTACTTTTTTGCAGCATATAATCAACCGTAGTCAGACGCAAGGTGTGTGCTTAACAATAGCAAGTTGTGTGATTCTCCCCTAGGTCGAAAATACCCCCTCTTACAGTACATTGTAGTCATGATCTCACACTTTACTTCTCTTTAAAGGGAAAATACAACATTTGCAAACATCAAAAAATAAAACTACCACATTATTTTGAAATATCTTGTTGGACTGTTAGTGAATGACAGTCTAAAGCATCCTGTAAAATCATGGCACCTGGTATTCTGTCATTATCAAGTGTTGGAAAAAAACTGGTTTTTTTTTCAAATGCTGGCCCCAATGGACCATATTTAGTTAGTCCACATTTGTTTGTAATTGATTACACACCTATGAACGGGTACAAGCCAGCTAGACTGGTTCCCTGACCTTACCATTCCCAAACGTCTATAATCGCTCTGTGTCATCTTAAATGGAGTCATGGAACCAGACTACAGGAAAATAATTGTTTTTCTTGGTTTTTATAGCATCTACAAACCCAAAACGTCAAAAAAGTTAGTCTAACAATATTTGCTATATATTACCAACCCCCCAACCCCCAATCCATCCATTTCTGAAAATTACACCAAAAGCAAATGATGTCTCATCTGCCAGAGCCAATAATCAGAAAAAAAGGTGAAATTTATTTCATTAAACACAATTTAAGAAAGAATATGTTTGTATTTTTTCCCCATGCACCAAATAAACACACTTGATTTTTCTTGTCGGTTATCTGTAGGTTTGTGATGAGTTATTCAACACATTGATTGTAAGTGAATGCAACAATGGCGGTACCAGACAGATGGTTGAACTGCCCTCGCAAAGGTCAACTCATTGCAGGTAAATCTTCACACTTTGGAAACCATATTGTAAAGTTTGGTTAAAACTACGTTAACATACATGTTAGCTGGGTGGTCGAGTGGGAGACGTCTACATTTGTAAGCAGGAGGTCGTGGGTTTGAGTCCCACCCAAGTTATTTGATCTCACAATCACTTGGGACAACACTGAGTATACAGTGTTTATACAAATATGTCTGTGAAGAGCAAACCCAATTTTTTATTAACTGTATATTAGGCCTATGTTTAAACACAGCCAACACACATTTTTACGTTACATACCTAGTGTGGTTATTTCTTTGTTTTGTGTAGTTATGAAAAACCATTGAAAACTCATTTTACTCACACTGTGAAAATACTTTCAACCAAATTTGTTTGCTATGATTCCCTTTAGTGTTTCTCTTCATTTTGCCACGATAAACCTAACCCAAATATGCCTCTGTTTTCCACAGAGGGGAAAACACTGTGTGGACGTGAGCAATTCCACACAACGTCGCTGCTACATGCACCTGGTTATATGGACCTCTGTTGTTGGGAAGTCCACACAGTGAATGTAATGCGATTTTACATAAAATAGGAGTTACTGTGTTACTACACGGATTCAAAATGGGATGCCAGACATTGGCAAAAAAGTTGAATGCTTTAATTAACCACATTGCGCTAGGATTATTTTGACATTGACATTATTTTGAAAATTTGGCATCATATTTTTTTGAAAGAATTTTTTTACACATATTATTTTCAAAATGCGGAAAAGCCTGTGTCCTGTTCATCGAACAGGCATAGCTCTAGTTTTCATTTGGTATTGTCTTCAGGTCAGTACTGTCTTCTGCCCCATCCATAGTTGGGACACTGTCCCATCCGTAGTTGGGACTGCGCCATCCATAGTTGGGACTGCCCCATCCATAGTTGGGACTGCCCCATCCATAGTTGGGCCATAAGAGACAGTCCTGAATCCTCCAATTTCAATATGATTGTGCACACCCCCCTAGGGAGTTAGGATTAATGGAAGAATGGAGAAATGTTCCTCCATGGTTCAGGGTGTTTTTAAAAATAAGCAAGTTGTCTCTTTGTAACCAGGAAACTGCTATTTACTGTTTGCTTACAGAAAAGTTTCTACCCTTCAAGACACCTCTTGGACCACAGTACAACAATAAAATTCCAGAAGAGAACCGCTTTAACCTGCCCATGCTGTTTTCCTATTTGGATAGCTACAAGGTCAAGATGGGACTTTTTGTTGACCTTACAAATACCAATCGATTCTATAACAAAGAGATGGCTGAATCAAAGGGAGCCAAGCATTTCAAACTACAATGTAGAGGGTGAGTTAAATATCATATTGTTGTAATGTTGGATGACTGTATATTGATTGAAGCTGTCTCTTCCTCGATTTGATACAGGGTTCGACCTTAGCGGTGGTCCGCTGGCCAAATGCCAGTTGAATTGCCGGCGGACCAGCTGAAACACCTTGCCAAGTGGTCCGGCTGGCCAGCCAAAAAAATCTGCGTCAAAAAAATGGTTGTTGTATTTATTTGGTTTCTTACTTACATTCGCTATTTTTTTCAAAAGAAACCTCCGTTATTTTTACAAATTCGCTTCGCGATATGACTACTTCGCAACTCGATGTCACGGTGACTTTCATCATGTGCGTAAACCCAGCTCAATGCGGCGATGACTGGTTCCCGCCGCGCCAATTTAGAAGACACGATGAAAATGCGGTAACTAGTCTGTGCACGGCTATGCGATCGATTACTCCTAGAGCCTCATAGATTAAGAACCCCGCAAAATTGTTTTCAGCACAAAACACTAATTAAGTACAAAAACGTCCATCAAAATGCAGAAATTTCCCACAGAACCGCTCCACAGTTTGCCCCTAAACTCCGTACCACATCTCATGACATACTCACAAAATATGCGCAGAACAAACATCGCTGGATTTTGTCTTTTTTGGGGCTAAAATGATGAAAAATATGCCCTTTCCGGACTGAGCTACTTGAAACGTGCAGGATGATTTTCAGTTCGCTCGGAGCGCGCCGCGGGGGGTACGGTACAAGCACTTGTACGCATGCGCATACTATCATTTCGCTTGTACCGTACCCCCCGCGGCGCGCTCCGAGCGAACCGAAAATCATCGTGCACGTTTCAAGTGTCAGGTTGGCTCAGTGCGGAAAGGGCATATTTTTCATCATTTTAGCCCCCAAAAAGACAAAATCCAGCGATATTTGTTCTGCGCATAATTTGTGAGTATGTCATGAGGTGTAGTACGGAGTTTGGGGGCAAACTGTGCAGCGGTTCTGTTGGAGATTTCTGCATTTTGATGGACGTTTTTGTACTTGATTAGTGTTTTGTGCTGAAAACAATTTTGCGGGGTTCTTAATCTATGAGGCTCCACTACGTGGAGCCTCATACTTTAGTTCTAGGAGTAGCGATTGACAGCGCTAGCATGGCTATGCATTGTGCAGACGCCAGGCACGTGCTCTGTCAACTGGTCGGATTCGACATCGTAAAAATGCCAAGAAAACACCGATGGAGAAAGAACATTTTTGCAAGTTAATTTACAAAATTGATCAAGCTTATCTGTGTATGTATTTTCTGTGTTCATGAGTTCATTTTGAGATCGCACTACTCGTATTTGGAGTGATACATGCCCCGTGTTTCCCGAAATTTTTGACGGTAAAAACGGGTCTGTCGGCCCATGGTGGGCCGCTCACCACACACGCACGCATCACACACCTCGGAGTTTCGGCCAGCTCCCCGCGTCTTGACTAGCGTTGTGCATATGGTGCGAACGACCTGAATTTTCCATTATTTTTTGAAATTATCGAACGTAAAAATATTGACAAAAATTAAAGCCTTTGGTTTTATTCACTTTTTGTTGCCATTTCGTGTATAGCTTTCGTAGTGCAATGAAACTAGTTCAGGCTAAAACTTCGCATATAATTGAATACCCCATTCAATCTGCATAAAAAAATTGGCAAAAAAGAGAAGAATTTCCGACCGACCGACCCTATTTTTGAAAGGCATGTAATCGGAAGCAGAACTATTTTTTTGGCCTAATTAAGGTAGGTTTTATTCACTTTTTGTGGCCATCTTTTTGTGTATAGCTTTTATAGTGCAATAAAAATAAGATCAGGCTAAAACTTCGCATACTGAGGCCTAATTGAATACCCCATTCAAGCGGCATAAAAAAAAATGGCCCCCAAAAACCCAAAAATCCGACCGACCGACCCTATTTTTAAAAGGCATGTAATCTGAGGCAGAACTATATATTTTTTTGCGGCCTCAGATCATGGAGGAAGAAAATAGACCTCTATTGCTCAGGTGACATGATGACATGGGTGTTGATGACAATAGTCTTGTTATGACTTATGTGAAACTGATTAACTGGTGGGTACACGCTGTATAAGACGGACCAGTCAAAAACCTGGCGGACCAGTCAAAATTCTAGCCAACTGGTCCGGCTGGCCAGTCAAAAAAAAAGTTAAGGGCAACCCCTGTGATAGACTCAGTGATTTATGTATATGTGTAGGGTTATAAAAAATAATGATACAATTAAGAGCTTGAACTCTATCAGTGTAAAAGGATGGTTTGTAAGCTTTCCATTAATACATGTACATGTACCTCACTTGCAACCATGCAGTTATGGATGACTGCACCACTGATTTCAAAACATAGCTCCACATGTTCTGGGTCTGATTTTGTAGCACTTGGCATGAGCTGGCTAAAACAAAGCACATCTCTGTAGAATGTGTGCAGATCTCTCCCATTCAACACAAAGTCTACAGTGCATTGTTTGGACGATTTGTCAAAAGATGGTTTTTGCCCTCCAGTTGAAGTCAGTTGTGCTCAGTCATCCATGACTGCTGGAAAGGAAGAAAGCAGAGTCTAGCTTCACTTAGACTTTTGATTTGATTTCAGACATGGGGAATGTCCGTCAGTTGAGCAGACTCAAGCATTCATCAAAGTATGCTCTAACTTTGTCAGCAAGAATCCAACAGATATCATTGGTGTACACTGTACTCATGGATTCAACAGAACCGGCTTCTTGATATGTGCATACTTAGTTGAGCAGATGGATTGGAGGTAAAAATGACATTGCAACTTCCTGACCCAAAAGATTGTTACTCTCTAGTCCTATTTGAACATTTGATAATTTGCAAACACCTCCTTTTTACTTTGCATGTAGTTATCCGATTTACGTTTTTTGTCCATGAGGCATCAGAATTTTGCATACGAGTGGAAACGGTAAGATCAAGACTTTATAGACAACACAGATTTAAACTGACTGAACCTTAGCTCAAGCTTTATTTTTCTGTTCCACTTCTTCATGTTTATGCAAAGTTTCTCTGGGCTATGCACACTTCATAGCACGGTTAAGTGTCAATCAAGAATGTTTCTCCCACGTAGACAAATACCTGGAGCATGAATTCCAATTACGTCAGTATCAATCAAGTTAAATTATCTCAGATCTTCCAATCCGAGTGGGAGACACATTTTGTGCTCTTGGTCTTATGCAACTCTTAGATGCCTCTTGGACAAAAACGTAGATCGGGTACCACAGTAAACAGGTTCACAACAAACAAAGGGGATTATGTGATTAACTTCATTTCTTTCACACAAGGCTACTAACGAATAAGTTATTGTTACAAGTTTTTTTTCAGCTCCCTTCTCAGGTGCCAGCTAGTCATAGGCAAGGTGGCGCAAGTTTCTTTGTCATTTTTTTGATAAATGATAGTGACCTTGATGTCATTTAGTGAATAAAAGCATACCACACGGCTGTCAAGTTTTTCTTTGAGAGGCAAGATAAAAAAGAGAGCATCAAACTGACTGAAACAAAAAGGAAATTGCTTTTAACAATATATGTTGATGTATGAGTTGTTGATGCCTTGCTAAACATGGACAGTCTGTCTGTTAGCTAGTAATCGGTTGCCAGACGAACAATGACCTGGTTTATTTGGCCACACACAACCCAACCAGAGTTTGATCTGCAGCAGTAACCGTTGTTTACAGTGCTTATATCTCATTAGTTAATTCAACTAACACCACATTAACCATGTCATGTTGTGCATTGAGGCTTAAGCCAGACAGACATAAGATTTGCTTTCACTGTATTTTATTTTGTTGTTTCCAAGTGGCCTTAGGCTCTGAATGTTACGTCCGTTATATGGAATTTCTCACTACCAAATGTCACTTTTCCCCCATTAATGTGGGAGAGGGATGCTCTTTTCTTGGTAATGTGTTTAACAACGGTCAAGTCCCTGACAGAAAAAAATCATTATTCTGTCATAAAAGGCAACGTGACTGAGCTTTAATAAGTTATTCGCTACTGTATGCATGTAACTTGAATTTCTTCATATACCATTCATTGCACATTCTGTCCAAATTTGGAACACCTCATTAGTTCCTCTTTAAGGTTAAATGGACTCTTAGTGTCAAGAAGTGAAAAGGGACTGATGTCACAAGGAATGAAGGTCACAAAGTCTCATCCAATGGCTATTAGCTAACATCAAATCCTCGCTCTTATTTACTAGTTGATATGATTTGTGTGGATATTTCCAGCATTGATGCGGCAGTGAGTGTGTTTGCTAAAGGGCGTCCACCAGGCATGTACAAAGGTGACTACATTCAAGAGTTATATAAACGCTATGGTGATGTTGATGATACACCCACTGCACCAGAACAACCTGACTGGTGCCTAGGTAGGTACACAGCTAACACCAAATGACATTTTGGTCTGATGCATTGTGTTTTCTTGCCGCTATCTGCACAATGACACAGGGAATTTGTTGGCAAACTCTTATAGGTAAAGTTAACTGTATTGTCCCTAAGATGTCAAAGCATTGTTAAGCATCCTGACATAAGTATTGTTGGTATAATGGACCCGTTCACTATCTGTTTTAAGGCTTATTTATCGGCAATAGTTAGTTATTAATGTTAAGAGATACATGATGGTTGGTGCTTATTCTCTGGTAGTTGGTGTCAGTTGAATATATGCCCATGGGTTAATGTGCTAAGATATTGTCATAAAATACCTGTAAGGGAGCAAAAACCATTTGCAGATAATGAGTAAGAATTTTTTTAAATGCAAAACACATACATAATTGTATTGTAAGAACATCCTTTTATGGAAGGTTATGCTTAGCACAGTGCGTCTTCATATGAACACTATGCAAGTCACAATGCAGACACTTGATTTTTGTTTGCCTAAGTTTTGTTTACCCTTGTAAAGGAATCCATTAAAATGGGCCCCCCCCCCCCCCCCCCCGGTTGATTATAGTGGTGTTTTTAACTAATTTGGAGTGAATTAATTGTCCTTTATATAGGTGCAGATGACAGAGATGAAAGTGCAGTTTCTAGTAACTCCAGAACCAGTAATACTCCAGGTGATTCAGGCTCACGGCATCAGCGAAGTCAAGTCAATGTAAATAAACAGGTAAGAGTTGACTACTAAGGCACAAAATTATAAAAAAAATACTTCTGCTTCCAATTACATGCCTTCCAAAAATAGGGTCGGTCGGTCGGGAAATCTTTTTATTTTGCCAATTTTTTTTGGCTGCTTGAATGGAATTTTCAATCATGTGTATTTTGGGTCTGAGTTATTTTTATTTGCGCCACAAAGCTATTGAAAATGACCCTCAAAAGTGATAAAACCTTGCCTTAATTAAACCTAACCCCCTAGGCCCTATTTGCTAGGAACCATCCTCATACTATTGTGCACTTATGTTTAAATGAAGGTCACTGCGTCGCTTCAGTCAAGTAGCTGACTATTTTAGCTCGTGAAAATTATGTTACATCTCCTGGGCTATAGCCACTTAGGTCAAAGATTATTGTGCTCAGCGCCCCCACCATGTGACATTCTGCCAGCCACTCACAGGGAAGAAATGTCCAAGTGGGAATGCGTGGTCAAATTACGTGAAGGAATGTTGACAATGAGTCGTGGTAAGTTACCGCGAGGCCACGGAAGAAAAAAGTCCAATGGAATTACAGCTTAAATAGGAATGGATTGACTCATTTAAAGTAAAGCTTGCAATAAGCAGACCGTACATTTAATGTTTGACTTTTGTTTGCACAAGCAGTTTATGGAAGGAGTGACAGGCGTGAGCATAGTGACTGATTATCAGACCGTGAACCGATTGAAACATCAACTCCAACGTATGACTGGCTGGCGTAGGTGAGTTCTTGCTGGTTATAGTGAGTCATCTGTTAAGGCAACACGAATAATTAGAACTCTGCTGACTATGTTTATTGATTCATCTTTCATAGAATCTGCTAATATTATTGTTTGTCTAGCTGTCACATGATCTCATCCTGGTCCTTATACCTAAAGCTGAGACATTGGATACAACACAAGGCCCAAGGATCACATCGTCACAGCATGACAAATTGCTCAACCGTCAATTTGAAACATTGTACATTTATTGCATCTCATAAACATGATGAAAAATTTCATGAAGCACCAGGACAGGTATCTGCAACCTTATTGTCCCGCCGGAATGAAGTTCAGGAAAGAAACCATGCAATCACCATATCTGTCCGTATGTCCATCCAGACATCCCAGCCAGACGGAATTGTGGGGTGATAGCATTGTGTTCCTTTTATCCCTTTTTCTAAAGATCCTCCTCTGGGGTGATGTTTGTCTATTGTTAAAATAGTGGGGAGATGTGTTCTGAAAGGAACATCACCCCACAAGTATGGTATGGTCAGAACGTCCGTTAGGGCGGGCGGACAGTTCTGGGGTAGGAGTATTGTTGTCCTTGTATCCCTATTTCTAAAGATTTCACTTGCGGGGTACCCTATATTCTAAAGATTTCACTTGCGGGGTACCCTATATTCTAAAGATTTCACTTGCGGGGTACCCTATATTCTAAAGATTTCACTTGCGGGGTACCCTATATTCTAAAGATTTCACTTGCGGGGTACCCTATATTCTAAAGATTTCACTTGCGGGGTACCCTATATTCTAAAGATTTCACTTGCGGGGTACCCTATATTCTAAAGATTTCACTTGCGGGGTACCCTATATTCTAAAGATTTCACTTGCGGGGTACCCTATATTCTAAAGATTTCACTTGCGGGGTACCCTATATTCTAAAGATTTCACTTGCGGGGTACCCTATATTCTAAAGATTTCACTTGCGGGGTACCCTATTTTCTAAAGATTTCACTTGCGGGGTACCCTATATTCTAAAGATTTCACTTGCGGGGTACCCTATTTTCTAAAGATTTCACTTGCGGGGTACCCTATATTCTAAAGATTTCACTTGCGGGGTACCCTATTTTCTAAAGATTTCACTTGCGGGGTACCCTATATTCTAAAGATTTCACTTGCGGGGTGCCCTATTTTCTAAAGATTTCACTTGCGGGGTACCTCGAACAAAGGACGGGTTTCCCACAAGTGGTCCTTGGTCAGCACGCTGGAACGTACACGTTTGTTTATGGTTTAAATATAAAGATAATCGCGCAAGCAGACAAGATGCGCGGTAAGAGAACCGCCTTGTATTAAAACCTGTCCAATTGTAAGTGTCTCTGTATTCCAAACCTAACATAAACCAATCCAGAGATATTGATTTAGACTGTGTTGATTGTTATCATACATAGTCTGTATATCTAATGTCGTCTACTTTGTTTCGTACATGTACTGCCTACCATGAGCAGGTTGGACTTCCCTGGTTGTCAGCCAGTCTCACTGGATAATAAGAATATTGCTGCTCTCAAACACAAACTCTACAAAGTCAGCTGGAAGGCTGATGGTATCAGGTATGTACCAACTTTGTCAGCTTTCACTTACTTTACTTGCCGCATGTAAATAATATGAAATTATGTAAATATTATGAAAGTCATATTTAAACAATAGAAGTCTTTTTTGGACTTTTGGGCTACTTCACAGGAACATACTGCAGGAATCTAGACACAATACATCAATCAATTCTGGGAGAAGAGAATGTAAGAAACAAGAAATCCACACAGAGGTTTTTTTGCTGCGGTTGTGTTTCAAGATGAGAGAAAAGTCTCTTTGCATCAATTTGTATCTGTTAATATTGTTTGGTGTTGATCATGACTATATATTTTTTATGATTCAGTAGTTAAAATTTTGTCGCAAAAAAAAAATGAATCGTTTTCTTAGAGTCACTCCCGAAGCACGGAACGTGCAATGCTATAATAATAAGTTGGGAAGGCAAATATTATAAAAACATAATATGAACCGTTATACATGTAAATTACATGTATCTCCCCAAACCCCCTCTTTTCATGAAGTATTCCATAACCATGTGTTTTGTAAAGATGGTGCAAAAAGCTTGAAAATCAACACTTGTAGTGGCTTCCTGGACCATTTGGCATTCTCATACCTGGTATACTCAAATAGCCACAGATCTACAATGTAAATGCCTAACTATGACCCCTGTATCACTTCAATCATACGAATGTATGATTCAGATATGACTTGGCTCACAAGAACTACTGAGTCTCAGACATGGAAGACCTGTTACTCCTGGCTCAATGTGTGTGCCTTTTGTTTTGTGTTGTTTTTAACATGACTGCAGGTATATGATGCTGATTGACGGGCCAGATCAAGTCTATATGTTTGATAGAGATAACACAGTATTCTCTGTCAAAAATCTGGCCTTTCCCAAACGTAAAGAAGACGGTCATTTGACGGATACATTACTGGATGGTGTAAGTATGGAGCAGTCACAACATACAGATAAAACATCCCAACCTTAACACTTATGCTCAATCATGGTGCAGTACATGTATTAAATCAGTAGTACAAGACATCATCTGTTCCTCTTCATTTAATAAGCAGTAACCTGTGCGTTTTTTTAATCAGCTTTCATCATGTACACTGCACATGTAGCACAAGATTTCAATCTGATAATAAAAATGATAGCCAACTAATTCTTAGTTTGGACTTCCTTTAAATATAATGAATTTTGTGGGGGTTTTTTTTTTGGTTTTGTATAGAATGCTTGTTACAGCTCTGAAACCCATTGTTATTAAAAAAAAAAAAAAATCAGATTGAAGAACATTCTGTTCTGCTAAAAATAAAATACTACAGTTCTATGCGACGAGGAGATATAACTCAGTTCCGCATTATAGAGTTTATATATGACAACCACTCTACCCCACCCATACCCCATCTGAAACAAGAGATGGTATCATTGCAAGAAATTCCCACATTTGTGTTTCAAAATATCATACATGTAATGAAATGAAGCTGCTAATTTAAGCTTGTAACAGCCAAAACCACTACAAAAATTGTTTTATATGAGAAAATTGATGGATCCATCGAATAAGGTATCCATAAAATAATGTAAATTGTTATGCACACGAAAGGACAGTCCATTATGAATGATCTGTTTTGTAGATCGGGTCAATGATGCCCTTCTATGGTTGTGCACCTACTTGTGTGCATACTAACATGCCCGAGTCAAACATCCTGGTGCAGGTGGCAGCCTTTGTGAAGTGGCTTTACCCTAACCCCCTGGAGTGATTTGCTAGGAACCTCCCTCACTCTTGCAAAATCCATATGGTCGCACAACACCCAAACTCTTGGACTCTGATTATGGTGGTATGCCAGACCCCACCCATACCCCATCTGAACTCACTCCAACAGATTCCAAAAAATACGCAGTTGGATTTTGAAGGGCTAGGGTGGTAATGGTTTACAAAATTCAACGCATGAAGTCCCATCCTTTTTTAAGTCATACAACACTGAAAACTATATCTGGCACATGAAACCAGCAAGATGGCAGCTAGTGCAAATTCGTCATAGTTTTACTTAAAATGTTAAAATTTGATAGTTTGTTGCTGTGGTAAAAAGGTGTGCAGTGAGATTGATTGTTTGCATATATGCTCATTTCAAAAGATACCTCAGGTCCAAGATATGCGTGTCAGTAAAATTCGGGCCATTAAGAACATAAGAAACTTTATAACACCTCACCCACAGATTCTTTGTCTTGATTGGCCGAGAGCAAGTCACGTGATACTTTCTATTTTTGCTATCTTTCTGTGCACCGCCAAAAGTACTATACCCGTAGCAACCAAAGTACTATACCATTAGCAACCAAAGTACTATTTCCCTGTTGCGGTATTTGTGTGCAAATGCATGCTGGTGTGCGCGTTGCACGCAGCGTGTTTTGTTCCAAAGAGAGCGCGCCGCAGAGTTGGGTTCAAACATTTCGCGAAGGGGTAGTTTGGAAGAGAGAAATACATTCTCCTCCAGTTTTGCATTGAAATTGAAGTTTATTTCAACTGTGTTCAGATTTAAATAATTTAAATATTATAACCAAGCAGAATCTGTGGGTGAAGTGTTATAAAACAAATATTGAATGCTTTATCTCGTGGTGAAGTAAAACTAGCCGCCCTCGGTGATCCATGGAGCATTCTATTTTCCCTCGGCTTCGCCTCGGGAAAATAGAATGTCCATGGATCACCTCGGGAGGCTAGTTTTACTACACCACTCGAAGCATTCAATATTTGTATACCAGTTTGTAGAACGGTAAATGTGTACCTTCCCCGTCACATATTTTCAGTGGCACTGATCACAGCCTGTACAATGTCACTGTATACAGTCTTATCAGTAGCAAGTAAAATATATACCAATTCACGGGGTTGATTGGAATGTTACTTCTAGCACATTTTTGTACATAGTGTTGCATTTAGTCAGACCTTGAAGTGCATTCATTTAACATGGACGTCTTATCTTGTCTTTATTGATTAGGAGATGGTTGTGGATAGGATAGATGGGCGGGCTATTCCTAGGTATCTGGTGTATGACATCGTTGTGTTTGAGGTAAGATACATCATCTGTGCAGAGTAACATATATACATCAATCATCATCACTTCATGTTCATCAAGTCTTGAGTTGAGTAAATGTTGTTTTGTTAATTGATATACAAAAAATGTATATCAATAATGATCTATCTGATTACCAAGTATGGACATGATTGATCATTTTGTTCAAGAGTCCTAAGTGCAAGATGTTGGTCACTTTGTCAACCAAAATCGCTTGCAATTTGATACCTGATGATCACGTAATCGTGTCTGTCAATTGAAATAAAGGATTTCCATTTGTTGAACATGATTATTGGTGCATGGAGCTTTTTATAGCTCTATTGGTGCATATGGCACACCCAATTTGTGTGCAGTAGTACAGCTAGTGCCACCCCCATGCGAAATGAGTGACCTAGATAGTAGTGTTTTCAGTACAAACATCTGATTTTTGACTCTAGTGACCCAATTTTCCATGTCTGCAATAAATTGGTAGCCGATCAGTGGAGACCTACTAGAGTGTCACAACACAGGGCCATGAACCTTTTTTTGGCAAATTTCTTTAACTTTAAACAGTTAAATATTACATCATCTCTATGAAAACACTCCAAAACATATTGCTATTACAAAAAACATAACGTTCATGATGATATATAACCCTGTAATCGTCAATTGTACAATTTGTACAATATGAATATGCATTTTAAACCTGACCCCTTCTCAAAAATACATTGATCACACAATTCAGCTGACCACCACTGATCATTGACCGTTCCATGAACTGATGGATGCCCATTAAATAAAATGAAACGTGGACGTTTTCCCACCTCAATGAAGGAATGAAAACTTGTAAAGGAAAACAGACAAAAATCACCATCAACATTTCAGAAAAATATATGACTTCTTCTTCATGTTCAAAACACAAAATCTGACAGTAAAAATTATGTTTCAGTCTTGACTCAAAATATTAAATCTCATTTGTATTTGAATGCTTGTGTGTAATATGTCATTTTCACTCAGCTCAATAGCTTCCAATGACATTCCATGGACAGCTATAAAAGTAGCTTCCTTCAGTAAATCATGCATTTCTAATAGCATGGATCAATTTCAGTAATTATTTTTTATTTCAGATAGGTAGAGGAACATGCTGTTTTGAGACAAAGTTCATTGATGTATCAAAAGTGATTGCTTTTTAAGAAAGAAAAAAAAATCATTAAAATCCAGGTCACTCTCTTTTCGACTCACCCTGTAGAGTTTGATATGTACACTTGAATAATGAATGCTATGTGAAGTGATTTTTGTGAAGATCAGTCACAAAAGAGACAATTTAAGAGGAAACAAGTTGATTGATTTGATTGATTTGATTGATTTGATTGCTTCGATTGATTTGATTGATTCGATTGATTGATTTGATTGATCTGATTGATTTGATTGCAGGGTCAGCCTGTAGGCAGCTGTGACTTTGATCGTAGATTACTGTGCATTGACAAAGAGATCATCCAGACAAGGAGTCAACATATGGCACAAGGAACCATTGATAAAACCAAGGAACCATTCAGCTTACGTATGAAGCAGTTTTGGGATATCACCAAGACCAAAAATGTAAGTTTGAATTCTATGATCATTTATAAACATTGATCTAAGATGTGTACCTTAGGGCTGTCAGTTCTCATGCCCGACACCATTAAAGGGGCACTAGGTCCTGAAATCCCCCAAAATGTCATGTTTTGGATTGTTTACTTATCCTATTTCAAACATGTGGTTGAAAGGAAACCAACCTAATGTTTTACCGTTTTCAAAAATTGGGTCGGTCGTTTGACCCAAACCAAAGGTATTTTTTTGTTGGCATAACTTGTTAGTCAATTCACAGATTTTTTAGCGTTCTCAAACAATCAGTGGAGTGACCACTGGACTTATCTTGTTACTTTGAAGAGCCAAGTTCAGATCTCAAATCTTGAAACTCCAGTTATACTCTATGTCCTTGTGTGATTCTGTTAGATTAATTGATCTGCTCATTTGAATGCAAGGTAATTGTGTTTTTGTGACAGATATTAGACGGCCATTTTTCACAGCAAGAGCTTGGCCATGAAACAGATGGAGTTATTCTGCAACCGCAGCAAGATGTAAGCTGAAATATTGCATAGATTGGATGTCAATATTGTCTGTCACAACATAAACATACCAGACCAAGTTGCTTGTTTCTGTAGCTCTATACCCTCACAATTGTCTGCCATATGTACCATTAGTACCATAGTTTATTGTAGCAGCAGCCAATCCCATGAGTGTTGAATCTATCTCTTTGGCAAGTTTTCTGCTTAAAGTATTTGCATCAAGTTTGTTCATTCATTTTGGCAATTTAAAATAAGTAGCAAAGGTATCATACCTGAAACTCATTTAATGATATGACATCACATGTACAGGTACACACATTCCCTTCATTAAAAAAGAAAAGAAAAAGAACTGCCATCTGGCAGTACATACAACAGATGCTTATACACAGTGAGAAATAGTTTTGCAGGGAAAGCCTGAGTTTTGCACACTATTCTTTTCTGTTCATGATAGAAATATACCCCAGGTCGTTGTGACACAGTACTGAAATGGAAACCTCCCAGCTTGAACTCAGTTGACTTCAAGCTACAGATCACTTCAATGCGTAGAGAAGGGTAAGTCATCACAACTTGAATTTGAAATTTACAAATAAGTAAAGAGTGAATTTTACTGAGACAATTTTAGCTTTTACAATGACGTTCATAATTGAACTGAACTACGTACACTTAAAGTGAAAGAATTACTTGCCCAATCACCTTGCATTTATAACTGGAACAAATGGAAACCTCTAATTTGCAGCTGCTTTTATATTGCGTTTGGCTGACATACGAATGAGTCATTAATAAATGCTTGTACTTCTGACCTTTTTTGGCAGCATGCTACCAGAAACCAAGGGTTTTCTGTTTGTAGGAGGTTACGGTAGTCCGTTTGCAGAGATCAAACTGACAAAGGAACTCAAACAGTATGACAAGAAGATCATCGAGTGTACCTTTGAGAATGGCCACTGGGTATTCATGAGGGAACGCACAGACAAGAGCTTCCCCAATGGACATGCTACTGCTGTCGGTTAGTAACAAGTTTTCATACAAGTGATCATTAAGTTCATTTGCTCCCACATGCCCCAAATGGCCTTAGAATTTGGCTCGTTTGGTGCACCAAACGAGTCACTCTTTGACAAAGCAGAGTGAGGACTATGATCAAAGTCCATGATGCATATGTCAAGGAAATGAGAAAAATACCGAGTATATGGATTGTCAAATATTATTGATTGACAAATACTGGGCACAAACCTTCCCCTCTATTACACCTTTGGGCAATTCCACAGAATTATAAACCTAGGAGCCAAAGCTCCACAATATCCAAATGCCACAAATTATACATGTGTATTTTGAATTTTATTATCTGTATTTATTGAAATATAGTTTATTTCTCACAAAGTTTAACAGGCCAGCTGTACAAGTATCATAAGTATGTGTCATGCCCATGTACATGTAGACACATTTGGCAAATACTTCTAACAAACATTTAACAAATTATACTTTTATTGTATCACGTCTTGGATACTGTAATTCAATTGGTCTAGCCACGTGTCCAGCCTGTAAAAAATGACCGTTTACTTCATATTCATTGCGTTGCACATATATACTGCATTGCATATAAATAATCTTGTATACGTGTACCGCATTGCATATAAATGACCTCATATACACTGCCTGGCATAAACAATACGTCCACAAACAATAGGGCACAAACAATACGTCCACAATTGACCGACAGTCCACGATTGAAATTTGTGTACAAAACCAATAAGAGCCTTTGCTAAAAAGTTGAAGTACCAACAAAGGAATGAGGATTAGGGACAAAAGGGGGTCCACGATTGCCAGTGTTTACAAAGATGGGTGTATGTGAGTTTGTTTCTGCATTCAATAGGGGACATTGAACAAAAGAGGACAATAGGGTCCCCAAGTATTAACAAAGGAAATGGGAAGAGAAACAAAAGAAAATCCTCGATTTACACCATAAACAAACATGCTAGTGGGCGTGTTCATCTATTCAAACCGTGGATGAAAAGTTTTACAGAACAGAAGAGAACAATATCGTCCACGATTCCCAGCATACGTCCACGATTGGGGTCGTGTACAAAACCTATGCAGCATACGTCCACGATTGGGGTCGTGTACAAAACCTATGCAGCATACGTCCACGATTGGGTCGTGTACAAAACCTATGGGAGTCTTCCTAAAAAAGTTAGAGTACAAACAAAAGAGAGACAATAGAACGTCCACAATCGCCGGTGTGAACACGTTTCTCTGTGCAACCTCTCAATCTCATGTCTGGCAGGAAAGCTCACAGTAATCAATAGGTTAGGCCAAAAAAAAAAAAAGTCGGTCTCTGGTCAGCGCGCGCATTGATCTTTTTTTTTCCAAAATGTTCCGCGGTAGCTCCAACAGCGCCCTCTATTTCTGTACCTTCTCAATTTTTTTTACCAAAGAGCACCAAGGAATGGGAAATTGCACCAAGGCAAATCATCGAAAGCACCAAGGCAAATTATGGAGGACACCAATGTATATGAGGACACCAAAAAAGCAAAATAGTACCCACCTTGTCTGTACAATCCAAGCTTGAAGAAAAAAAAAGAAAGAAAAAAGATAAAAAAAAAAAAGCCGCATGGCCGCGTCAATTCCGGAACTTTGGTCTGACCAGAGACCGAATATTTTTTTTTTTGGCCTTACACTGCACTGATTTATTTTTCTTGAATACTGAGTTAAAAACCTGTAAATTTTTTTCACTTGTTGACATGATATAACAAAACAATTGTGACTGCTGTGATGTGTAATATGTCATTTTTAACCCCCTTGGGGTGCTATGCACCCCTTGGATGTTAAAAATGACATATCCTACATCACAGCAGTCACAATTGTTAAATATCAGTCAACATTTCAAATTGCACTGTGTTAGAATGTTACTACCGTACATGACCAATACTCATTGATGTACATATTTCTGTTGTATCTGTTGCAGCGGTGTGTAACAGCATTGCCAATCCTGTAACAAAGGAGGTTCTTCTGAATTACATCCGAGACAATGCCACCAAGCCAGGTAGTAAGCGACCGATAGATAGTAGCAGTAGTGCACCATCAAGTAAAGTCATCAAGTTGGACAGTCAGTTGATGCCACCACCTCGTCATGTTGTGTCTGACCAGAAACCAAGTCTGCAGAAATCATAGTGTTCAATGTGTAGTTATGCCTTCAGTTGGAGTGTTACATCAAGTACAGGTCAGACCATGCTGTGTAATGCATACTCAATCATTTATTACTGCGGAAAGAGACAAACTAGTCTACATTGTTTTTAATATTAAAAAAAAGGAAAGTAATCTAAAAAACAATTGTCTTTAACTCACATGGAAATTAATCATTGCTGGTCAAAAATCTTATTTTGTGCATAATTTTTATTAAATCCTCTCACATTTAGGTATTAATAAAGGTATTTTTTTAGATTTTGCCCTTTGAAATACAGTGCTTAGAATACACAGATTTAGAAACTGCCACCCGTTTCAGACTAATATCCAGAGTTGCACCGAGTTAAGATATTCCTGTGATTTGAATTAAGGTACATTGAATTGTTCAACATTTAAAGAGTTGGGAGCGACTATGGCCAAGTTCGGGCAAGGACCATTAGTCGACTAGTAGTTGATTTGTGACGTACCTTACGCCTGCGCACTAATAGCAACGTGCGAACGTCTCTAGTCAAACGCTGGTCAAAATGTCATCGCAAAACTTCTGGATCCTGGCTCTCTGCTAGCGTTATGAATGCGCGCGGCGATTGGTTACCAGCGAAGCAACCAACCCCAGTAGGCTGGTTCCAAATAGTCGACTAGCGTAGTCAACCACCGTCGACTAGACAGAGTTCGGGCAAACGTTAGTTAACCATTGGTCAACTATAGTCCTTGCGCGAACTTGGCCACAGCCACAAGATTGCCTGGTGCAGTCGTTTGGAATGACTCTAAAGTGCAGTCAATGGAAACGTACTATATAAGAACGCCTACCTGAAACCTATATCACTGTTGGTTTGGAGCTGGGTCACTTCTTTTACCTATTTACCATACTATTTGGTTGGATGCAGCTCTGGACAAGCCGTGTGAAATGGATGTTAGTCATTTGTATGTGGAAGGTTTTGTCAAATCAGTGATTACAGATGCCCTGAAGCAACCAAGCAGCAGCAATCATAGTCTAGCTGATTGTGTGAGACAGTAATACTAAATGCTAGCACAAATCAAAACTCTCATTCTACCACTTCTTCATCCAATCTTTTGTTTGACCTGCATGGTATTTTTGCATTGAAGGTAACCAATCATGGGAGGATACACAGTGTAGTGACTTGGGAAGACTGTGAAATATATGTCATATTGCCAGGTTCCAGCGGTTCCCCAGTTCCACCCGGTTCCGATATGAGAACCAGAACCGCAAGTCCAATCTTCTCAAGTACCGGGTACCTGCTATGCTTGGTTCAGGCTCCAAAAGAATCGGCTCCAGAGTAAGTTACCCGTTCTCTGTGCACAAAGCCCAGAGCCGAGAATCAGTTCCATAGGCATTCAATCGTGTGAAGGCCCGGGATATTCACTATGGCTAGTCAAAACACTGGCGGGGAATAACCACACGGACTCACACACATTACATGGAGAGTCGGTGACAAAACGTTCAGCTGAGCGCTTTGGGGCCATGAGGCATAGAGCATTGAACCCAATATTGGCCCTGTACCATGGATAATAAACATTTTAATGACACAATTACTCATGGGGCGTGGCCAGACTTATCTAAGCTGTAATTGGAATTGGCAGCAAGTGCTGTAATCGGCTCTGACAGACCCGGGTACAGGTACAAAATACCCGGCTTTGAATGAGTCCTGGGTCTACCGGGCTTTAGTTGCTTAAACATGAATTTATCCTGAGCATTGGTGCACTTTGTAAAGATAATCGAAAACTCAGTCTGCATTCATGCAACTTACGCCCAGTAGATCCATGACTCGTTGGGAGCCGAGTATTTTCAACCTTTACCCGGGTCCATCAGAGTCGATTCCAGCACTCGGAGCCGGTTCCAAGTATACAATGTACTTACAGTTACAGCGGAGATTGAGTGTCGCTCACATGGGTAGTATAGTGAACATGTGCAGCGCAGTTAACCATTCTATTCTACACAGTCGGCGGTTGTCGCGGTAAATAAATTCATAGGCAAGGAACAGAAAATAAAACAATAAACGCTATGTTTGCTTTTAATAACCACAATCTTCATAGTTTCACACATTTGAAACCAAACATGTACCGGTATTGCACGTCAAAATCCACGGAGCACAAACCTCACAAGGTGACACCGTTTACTTTGCATGTAATTTCAAGAGCTTACGTTGTTCATTGAATTTTCCAGGAGCTAAATCTGACTCGGAACCGGTTCTTTTTAGAAAACCAAAACCGGCTCCAGAAATTCTGGAACCGCACAACACTAGAAATATATCACTCAATAGCCTTTCTATGAATATGGATGCATGTACATGTTGATATGAATGAAATAAACAAGTACATATGATTTGCTTTGCATTCATAAATACCTAAGACAGTTAACGCATTCCTATTGGTCGAGAGCCCGTCACGTGGCCGGTCTTAAACGGATGATAAAGACATGGCTAGCTGGTCTTAAACACTTTTCCAGTGTCACAATAAAATGTGGACTCCAAAAAATCCAGTGCCTCTTATCGTTTCATTGGTTGAACGTTCACAATCCTCACGTAGGCATGCGCAACACTACCACGGAGTCAGAATTTTATAGTTCTAAATTCAACGCGCCAGGTGCGTTCTGCGCGACATCGCGCAGAACATGATACGCGCGCGTCAATCTCCATAAAAGGGTTGTTTACATCTTACTCGCCAGCTGAACACTCCATTATTTTGCAAGAGGGATGTTTCAAAAAGCATAAAAACAAAATCGGGATGTTTAAAACGAATTATATGATTTTTTCTTACCGAAAAGGTATTTATGAATGGGAATAAATATGTGCTCCGTCGGTATTTATCACTCTGTTTAAGACCACTTAGAGTCTGGGTGCTGATAATTACCCTCGCCTCCGGCTCGGGTAATTATCAGCACCCAGACTGTAAGTGGTCTTAAACAGAGTGATAAAAACCTCCGAAGCACACATTTATTCCCTTAATAATAAACCATTGCTGTATATTCATTTAATCTTTAAACAAAATTTATGAAGTCCACTTAAAATGTCAAAAGTTAAGAGCATTGATGTGTATAGACTATGGTACTTTTTCCTTTTTTATTGTAAATAAACAATTTGAACGTATTTGCCGTGTTGTTCAAGTATGGCAATTAACGTGCAAAGAGTAGTTGACTTCGGTTGGTTATGTCCTGTCAACCCAAATGCCTGTCTTGTCAAATTCAGGAGATACACTTTATTCAAGCATGCAAATTTGAATTCAATTTTCATTTGTAGTGACAATCAAATGACAGAACATTTGTATATCTGACTATAGGTGTGATATACTGGCCCAGAACCAATAGTCAGCTGGCTTATGGTATAAAAAAAAGCATTTCCCATGTGCAATTCTTTAAAAATAACAGGGATCATTAACGAAACACTAATTTAAGAACCTAAATCCACTTGATGCCATTTTTTATTTGTAGAAGACTACAATTGAATACCCATTTCTCCTGGTCTTTTGGGGGGTGGGGTGAGCGTTCGAAAAAAAGTTGGAGAAATAAGCTCAAAAGGAGAGTTATATACATGTACTTGTTATACCTCTGTCTTGAATACTGTATTTTCATTGGCCTAGAATGATCACATGTTAAGTTTATAAAAAGTCATGGCACACTCCCCGTGGGATATCACGTACGTGAGGCAGGAGTGTGCTATGATTTGACGTACGGTACGTATACGGTGTGAAACGCTTCTATCGTTGGTACCCACGCTATTTTCACCATGTTTTTACACATGAGTGAGAGCAGAAGATCAGCTGTTTCAAGCACACAACATGCATGTGAGTTGCAGTTTGATAGTCATGATTGTTGTGTTTTTACCACTATTTGTTTTACCACTATTTGTTTTTGTTATTTTTACATCAAAATCCAAAGAATCCAAGACAGAGGTATAACAAAACAATTGTTGACTGCTGTGACGTGGGATATGTTTTTAACCCCCCTCGAGGCGCATAGCACCCTCGGCTTTCGGGTGCTATACGCCCCTTTGGTGTTCAAATTACTTAAAAACGTCATATCCCACATCACAGCAGTCAACAATTGTTAAATGTATTAAGAAAAAAGTCTGAAGACCCTGAATGGGTGGAGACATTAAACAACTTGAAAAGATGCAACGAAGAGCTGCCCGCTTAATTACTGGGGACTTCTCCAAAAGGACAAGTGTCACCCAACCTGTAACATCTTTGGAGTGGAGCAGTCTACAGGAGCGAAGGCGTGCCAACCTGTCTTTATAATATCGTCAAAGGGGACATTGATATCAATCACCAACATTACCTATAGCTGAAACCACCTCGCTCAAGAAAGGGACACGACATGCAATTTCAGATTCCATCCATAAAAACAAATAAGGGACCAAAAAAAAGAAAGAAATGAATAAATTTGATGTAACGATCAAATTCTGTGTAAATATCATGTGTCAAATGAACATATACTACTTTGAGGTACATTTACAGATGCATGGTAGAATAAACCCTCTTTTTTTTGCTGATTTCAGACCAAAACAAAACAAATTTGGCCTTCTATGTTATTCACTCTTTTCCTCCCACATGTATAATCCTTAAAAAATTATGAGACATGTAGCTGGAAGTTCTTAAGACCGGCGCACACCTCTCTGATTTTAGCGGTTCACCAGATCATCGGGCCATCGTGCAGGGATCGATCTGACTGTAGACCGGGCGACCGGATGAAATCAAACATGTTTGATTGCTATCGCATCCGATGTCATATCGGAAAGTGTGCGGGCTGCATTTTAATTTCATCGGATGTGATATTTATGTTAACCAATCAGATTCACGAAGGAAGTCGCATGATTCAAAATTGACGGCTGCAATTTTGTCATGTGACTGATTATAGAATGGAACTAGGCATGTGCGCGGGTAACGTTGCGGTTTAACCTTAATGGTGAAAAACACGTACCGGTACCGGTGATGGGGTGATCCCGTGAACCAGTAGAATTAGAAAAGTGTGCGCTGGGATGGGCTTTAGGAATACTAATGAGCTTTGTAAGTTTGTTAATTTAATTTCTTCAAAAATCAAAATTTGGGCCAAATTGTTGTTTTTTGGTTATGTGACAGATGTGCCCCCTTTTTAGACAAAATGTTGTGGAATGCCCCTAAAGGGAAAGAATAAGTTTTGGCTTGACATGTAAACATTCTGCCTACCCCCATTCACATGTATTGGATGCAAAAAGCCACACTGAGATTGCCTGTTACAGCTAGAATGTTTTATTTTCACCTTTTGCACCCCACTTTTGTAAAAATGTGGTCCCAGCCCCAAAGAGTTGAAATGATTGAAACATAGTTTCCTCAAGCAGTCAAGATGTAGCACTCAAGTCAGTTTTAATGTCTTGACCCTGCCCTTAGAAGGTCAGGGGGGAAATGGCATCAATTGGTTTTGCACTTGATGAGGTATCCATAGATGAGAGTTTAAAAAAGGTTAAACCCAAAATTGCATTTGGGCCCCATCACAAGCCCACTGACTGCAACTTCTTGTTGAAATTTGCATTTCATTCCTGCATGCTTGATGATAGCCTACTTCATGTGAATGTCCATTGTGCACTGTTGTTTGAACTGTTTGAAATCATGTTTCAAATGATGTAAAGTATTGACCAGGGCAAATACATTGACTATACTTTAAGATTGTCAGTAGAAATGTCAGCCTATTACCTTTTGGGGCTAGTTTGTCTGACAGCCTCTACATGGTATTTTACAATTGATATTAATATAATCATTTCGTAGGATTGCTTGCTAACCACATTTCA
Source organism: Patiria miniata (assembly GCF_015706575.1). Lineage (NCBI taxonomy): Eukaryota > Metazoa > Echinodermata > Asteroidea > Valvatida > Asterinidae > Patiria > Patiria miniata. The sequence continues at coordinate 1,532,419 of NW_024037057.1, forward strand.
AAGGTCTTGGTCACAAGAAATCCACAGAATGTCTCACATTTATGGTGAAATGTTCACGAGTAAATACGATGCATTTTAGGAAACTATACTAGATACACTGAGAAACAGCAAAGATTGAAGCCATCAACTGCCCTTTATGTAACACATTTTTATTATCAAAATGAACAAAAACAGCATTTTTGAAAATGTTAAATAAATTAGGACAGATGTTTGCAGATGGTTTGATCAAAGGCACAACATTCCTTTACCGCATATACCAGAAAGTTCAACTTCCTGGAATGAGCCTTGTACATGTATACCAGCACTACGGAAAGTTCGAAATACTGTACAGTACTTGAAATCTTTTGAAGGCACTTTTTTACAATACAAAATTTAAATCAGTTAAATTTTTGACATCTAAATAGATACATATACTGAAATCTGTCATGTACCTTTTATACATATACATAAGTGATATCCGCTATATTTAATTCTTGTTTTAATTTAATGAAGTTACCCAGGAAAATCAAATGCTCAGTGCAAGAATCACTGAGGTAGATGGTAGTAACCGAACTTTTTAAAAGTAACACCACACCGTTTGGACAAGCTAGCTATTTTATATTAGTTCCATTGCAGAATTTGCTGTGTCAATATTTCATCAATATTATTGTGACATGCAAAACCATTCCTTTCATTCATTGCTCTCCAAGTATACCACGTACAAGTGCTTGACCATGCTGACCACTCGCACTAAAAATCTACTGCTCTGATTCATGTACCAATCTCCTATGCATTAACCGCCTAATGCTACACATGCATGTCACTTTCTTGGATCAAGTTCATGTATTTGATTGCCTATTGAGTTCAGGCTATCCACCAATAAATAGACGATCTATTGTGATTGTAAATAAAGGACACTCCCTTGGGAGTTGCATATGAATGATGGTCCGTGCACAAATACCTCCCTCAACGGTTTAGAGAGAGTTGAACACAATGCCAATGACGTCTGGCACTCACAAGAAGATGCTATGGCTTTGTGCACATTCAGAATCAAAGGAATTGTGCATACATTGTGTCATAATGTCAGTGAATGAGTACAAGCATTACATTCACTGTGTGGACTTCCGAACAAAAGAGGTCCACATAAACCAGGTAGCAGCGACGTTGTGTGGACTTGCCCACGTCCATACAGTGTTTTCCCCTCTCTGGAAAACAGGTTTAGAGGCAGTTTTGGGTTAGGTTTATCTGTGGCAAAATGAAGAGAAACACTAAAGGGAATCATAGAAAACAAATTGGGTTGAAAGACTTTTCACAGTGTGAGCAAAATATTTTTTTCACAGGTTTTTCTTAACTACACGAAAACAAAGTAATGTCCACACTACGTATGTAACGTAAACATGCGTGTGTATAAACCAGTACACACACACAGTGTGTCCCTCATGCTACCAGAAAGTTGTCACACAAAGCACCATGTACTGTATGTGAATGAAGTCCACATGACCAGGACAACTAGTAATTGCTTCGATCCACTCTAGAACTCAAACACCTCAGAATTACAGTCATTGTTGAAAGTATAAAATTCAATGTTGGGTTTTGCCCTTATCACCAACGTATTTTTGTAAATAGTGTATACCGAGTGTTGTCCGAGGGCTTGAAAAAATACGTTGATGAGGGGCAAAACCCTTATTTAGGCATAAGGAAGGTTTTTAAATATGTGAAATTTATTCTATACATAATTATAGTACATGTACATAGCCAGCTAATTTCATTTTATTATTCCACTTGCACGCAAATCCTTGAGTGGCACAGATGCTTTTAAAAATGAATACACAAATTTGGACTGAATATATGCATGATAAATAAGGTGAACATGAGTGATATGGTAAACCTAGCTTGGTTAGAGCTCAAGATGATCCATAACTTTTACTTTACCAGAGCAGCCGCAATGCCCAAGCAAAATTGAATGTTCCAAGGAGCACAATCAAATGCAATTTTTAGCTTCTGACAATGACTGAAAAAGTACATATATACACAGCAATCAACGTAGCAACCAGAGGTCCGTGTGCACTTACATGCAGGTATGTCTGCTTGGCATAGTGTTCTAACATTCAGGCAAATGATTTTTCAGACTTTTGTCTGATATCAGACTTTTTGAATCGGAGAGAAAGACATTATCAGTATAGAAAGAAATACATCTTCCTGACATTTCAGCAATTTTCAGACTTTTTTTTATTAATTGTCAATCTCATCCCTGAACGTAATTGATGTGGGTATGTGTACTAGCATTACATGAAGGGGTGGTTTGGAAAGGTTCCAATAAATTTCCCAATAAAATATAACAATTGCCAATTGAAACAAAAGTACATTCATATTGGAAATTGGTTTAATTATTCAGACTTCTTTCAAAATGTGCAGAAACAAATATTGCCTGCTTGGATGTCCTGAGCGGGCTAGTTTTACCATATCAATTGAAAGTAAATAGCTGTGTTGGCATTGGACTGGTATGGTAAAATAACAGACTTGTCCACTTTATAGAGACTGTTGTCACCTTAAACAAATTAAATCCAGTGTCAACTGTCGATTGTACGTGTTTGGCGGACTGCAGCAGTAAGTTTTACATTAGTAAGTTATTTGGATCTCAGAAAAATTACATTCTTAGTTTCACATTACCTTCTGCATAGGTTATTGACCTTTGTAATTCACAAGTGTAGGCGTACATACTGTTACATACTGTACACTTGATTCGAATGTTTTTATGCTGCATTTTGCAATGTTATCGGGCCTACAACCACATCCAGTAGTAGGTTACGAGGTCAATAGAAGGGCGCCCTCATAAGATTCTGAAAGAGCACGGTAAGGTAAAGTTTACGCAATGAATGACTTTCTTTTGCAGACGTACGGTAGACTAACCAAAATGGAATTTTAACAAATACTCGCAGTAACATTTGGCAAAATTAAGTCCAATGCGAGCATGGCTACTATTGATATACAATACTGACAAATATGTTCATGTTAGTGTTGCAGCCAAGTCCTCTTAAAGGTGGAGTAGATCATTTGCAGCTATCCAAAAAGTAACTGACAAAATTACTGTTGAAAAGTTTACTTGGTTTAAAGATAGTAATGACATTAAGCTCCTTGTGAAACAATTCCTTCTGGCATACTGTCACTTTGAAGAAAACAAGAAGGCCCTTTCCAAAGATGCCTCTACTGACGCTTTTTTGGATATTTCCGTATTGGTTGGTTTGTAACTCGGCGAATCCGTATATGGGTGCGCACAAACGTTGACACACATGCGGTCGCACGTGCTCCGCTTTGTCTGTTCAGTGCGTGAGCGTAGCTGCAATCAGCTGAATGAGAACATGTCCAGGACATTGATTTCAGGCACAATTCAAAACATGAAGCTGCAACTTTTGTATTGAAACCTAGATCTTAAAATGTTGTTTTCTCAGAATGTACAGCATTCACAGAGCTAAAAGTTCATCAGGTTAGAGTTAAGTACCTGTCTTTAGATTTTTATCACTTTTGTTCAAACGAAATAAATGCACAAATAACAAATGATATACCCTACCTTTAATCCACACAGGTAACTGAAATAAGCCTAAAAACAATACAGTCTAAGTAACTGGGCTGTACATTGTGCGGATATAGACTCTGATGGGGACAAAAATGCATGTCAAAATTCTGCAGTAATTGATAAAGGGAAATATATGTGTGTCCAAAGCTGATATTCTTCCTCCACCGATGTATATTTTAGTACGGTACATGTACTGGGGACTCAAAGAAAGGATTTAACTAAAACACTACCATGATACACCGAGCGCAGTGAGAGGTCACGATATATCTCTATTGATGGTTAGTCCTCTTTCATCTTCCAAGATTGTCTCAACACGTGATCTCTGGGGACAAAAAAGGAACCAAAAATAAAAAGTTAACATATGGGTTATGCTTATACAGTGAAGGGCTACAGGTGCATCTTCAGCAAAGATATTACAACACTGAATGCGACGGCATTAAAAAGGGTTCATATCTTGTTTTAACGTTTCATCCCTTTTGTCACGTCAAACTGCACTGATCAGTGCTGTTATGATCAATCCTCAGTATTATTGGTAGACAGTTTTGCAACACTTGTTGAGGAATTTTCTGGACGTGGAGAGAAACCGTAACTCAACTAATATAGAGGACTGAGACACAATCGCTAGGTGGTCTGTAACCTAGTCATCCCAAAGTTTCAGTAATGTTTGTACCACCTATTCACCATGCACTGGTGACAACCATTCAATCATTTAGAGCTGAAGGGACAACCTGGATAGGATATGAAACATCTCACAAAGTGTGTAGAAATATTCCATCGCTTGTTTCTGGACTACTTTCTTCCTTACAAAACTGCTGTGGACTGATAAAAGTAAGCATAGTTCCCCAGCTGTTCCCTTCAACAATACAGACACACTCCATTTTCTCACAGTTAGTTTTTACGTGTTTCATTTGTATAGCAAAAAAGATATTAACTCAAAATCCAAATGCCTAATCCCTAGCATAATTGATAGACACAATGTACCTGTAGCTTGTCTAGTTCATCACCAGGGCTATTCCTATCCGGTACTGGAGGCACCATTGCTTGCAGTCTTACTGCCTTGATTGCTGTGGGTTGACATGAGATTAAATGCTTCACTTCTTGGGCCTACAAACACAAACATACAAGGCAAAACAATGAGGTAGTTGGTACGAATAAATCCATGAAATAAACTTAAAGCACTAAAGGAAATGTCTAGCATGGCCAATAGGACCTACTCACTCTGTTATTTTGGTATCTGAGCCTCATAACTCGTAGTCTGTTTCTGGCTTCTGCTGCCCTGTACAGTGAACATATAAATTGGAATAAAACAATGATATTAATATTAGTCTGACTCGGACATATCTTTTCCTACCATGTCTAAGCACCGTCAGTATCAGAATTTTCAATAATCAAAATATCAGAATTTTCAATATTGAGAATATTCGATATATCGATTATCCCATGTAAAAATCAAAGACCATAAAAATAGCACTTATATTTTTTTGAGCAATCTTAAGTCCCAATTTTCCACGGCTTTATCTAGTGCATATTGCTCAAACTTTTTAATCTCAACACTGACATTTTGTCCAGAACGGGCGGTTTCTTTTGAGGTTTTACATTAGGGAGACCATGAATGCCAGCGAATGCAAAGCAACACAGATTGGCATTTCACGATTGGGGATGAGATTGTCAATTGAAAAAAGTCTGAAAATTGATGAAATGCCTGAAAAATGCATATCTTTCTGTATTAATAATGTCTTTCTCTCAGATTAAAAAAAGTCTGATTTCAGACAAAAGTCTGAAAAATTTTGTGCCTGCACGATGTTTTTATTTTAGTCGCAAGCACAAGTTGCTACTGAGATCTATTTTATTATACAGCAAATGTTAAACACAAAGTGAAAGCACAAATGGGAGATTTCTTTGTCAATACTCTGATGCATATTCAATATTTTTGATATCATTTCTCAATATTACAAATTTCAAGTATTTCGATATGATACAAAAAATCACTATCTGCGATATTGATTTCATAATAATATCGAATAATCAAGTAATATTGATATATCAACGGTGCTTAACTGTGTCCTTCTTGCACGTCCACTATGAACTGGGTTCTTTCAGCTGTCAGAAACACTCCTAGACATGTAATGTAGTTTGTTTTCTCTGTAATGTCATCAATTTCAATTTGTCTTGCCTTTGACCAAAATGATGACTTTTGTGGAACTTGCCATTAAATGTAGTATTACATGAAGATCAAGCACAAAACGGAGCATGAGAATAAGGCAGCAATGAAACATATAATAGCAATGTTATAACATGCCTTGAAAGAACACAAATAATCCTCTATATGAGCATAATGTCACGCATATCATTCTGGACTTTATGAACTTTCTTTTCCAACTTTTTACAACAAATTGTTTTGATTGCTATCTTAATTGTGATTGTAACTTACTTGAGCTGGCCAATCAGCTGACTGTGTTTTTCCTTCTCTAGATCTACCTGAGTAGCTTGTTTGCTTTTCAATGCATCAGCTTTTTTCTGCTCTAGTATTCTCTTCTGAGAACTCTCCATTGCTTCTGATGAATGCTTCGGTGGATCTTCATACTACAAAGTACAGAAGGAGTATACATATATCATTGAAATTACAAAGTCAATAGTTTGTTACCTATAGCAAAGAGGCCTGTGGATCGCACCACCATTCTAGGTCTTGGGCATGCTATTGCGACGTCAGCTCAGCTGTCATTGTTCTGGTTCACTCTGGTTCGCACTCTGATGTCTTCACACACCTAAGCCTTATTAATGGCGTACTTTGGTACTCTATGATAGCAATATTGAGGCAATAGTGAGGCAACCTGAATGTGTTGTTCTGTGCAGTTAGACAGGTGTCGGTGCACTCTCAATTGCAGGGGTCCTAAAGATTGAGCATGCTTGGAAGTCATTGAGTAAACAACAGACAACTCCAAAGTGAACGTTTCAGTACGGAATGAAAAAACTGTTATAAACAGAAAATGAGAGATTGCATTTAATCTAGGCTTAATCACAGACTGACATGCTTCATTTCATTACAAGTAGATCACTTACAGTTAATACTTACAGCAAGGTATTTACTTCTATGTGTAGGATCCATTTGACTCAACTCTTTTGCTGTTAGTTTCTTGCGATTTTGACGTCGAAACTTTGTTCCTCTTCCCGCTGGTTCATCATTCTGATATGACACAAATAATCAACAAGTTATTCTCACCAATCAACAGAGGCTGCAATATAACTGTACACCATGCAACCCATGTAGGCCTTCTATATCCTCGATCCTCCTATTTCTGTGCACCTAAGGCTTTGCAACCAAGTAGCTTAAAAATAGCAAAGCAACCACTCTTTTCCTCAACAAAACTTATATTGTTGGCTTTTGATCATCCACCATACCGATTAACAAAGCGAAATCTGTGCGTGACTTCACTCACGAAAAAAAAAACCAAGTCGCGCTGAATCAACGACTGTTTCGTGTACTGATATGTGCCCTGTGCCAAAAGCCCATACTGTCATACGGCACGGGGCATATCGGTACACAAAACAGTCGTTGATTCAGCGTGACTTGTTTGTCTTCGCTAGTGAAGTCACACACGCGCTCAACGATCGATCAGCTCAGCCAAGAAATGGATGGCACAACTCGGCAGACACATTTAATTACGAGCGGTAAGTTTATCAGAATTTTTTTTTTTTTTTTTCAAAATTACCGCTTGTTGGAAACAATTTAAGGTGTCTAATGGAATGTCATGAATGTGTGGATCTATCCAGGGTAGCCCTAGTCTATGGCCTGCACTGAGTAGACTCTACATGCACTCTACATGCATGTAGAGTCTACTCAGTGCGGGCCATAGACTAGGGCTAATCCAGGGTAACTGTCTTTCTCATTTGTGTTCTCTTTACCAGTTTTTTGGGGCATTTTGTCCTCAAGGGTATGCAGAAAATTGCACACCGTGTGTCAGGGCTCTAAATGTGTAGTCAAAGTATGCCTATTCAGTGCAGCGCTAGTAAGGGTACCGAAGTTCCAGCGCTCCACTCAGTACTACAGTAGAGCTACCATGATCAAAGTACTACAGTCGTTTTCCTGGTTCAGGATTTTTCCTAGTTCCGGATAGCTTCAAATAAAAACCTACCTCTTTTGGATTAGTCTCCAATATTTTGTTTTTCTGACAAAGTGCATTTTGAAAAGGAAAATGTTAGCTTCTTGATACAAGAAGATCTTTTCGATAAATCCTTAGAAGAGGAATTTTGGCCAGATTTCCGACTCGCACTTTGATATGTTTGGACGGTTTGTAGAAAATTGCGGGAGCTGCGAATTTATGAAAAAAGATTTCCTCGGTACATCACTCGAACCGTGTGATTTCGAATATTTTGTTCATACACTACAGTCGTATAAACTCTTCCATCAAATGTTTGTTGAATCAAAATAAGTTGTAGAGTCTCTAATTTTTGAAAATTCGCCAAAGATCAATGACCGTATGCATTTGCCTAGTTCTGGATAGCGCGTGTACTTATTCGTCCCTTACGACCCAACTGCACGCTCGTTAATCGATTCTGTGTGACATATTCTTATTCTGTGTGCTGTGTCAAATGTTTTCCGTGTGTGTGTACATAATTCATCGCACGCGTGTGTGACATCACTATTGAAGAAAAACAAGTCGGCCTTAATCAACAGATTTTTGTTACGTTTTACCTCGTTACAGAAGCTTATTTCAAGCCTACATTTTCTATGTGTCCTTATCTATTGATCCGGGGGGTTCAGGAATTCCATATGTGATGCTGACCGACGTTAATCAGGAAAATAAACTCTAAAGCAACGTTAAACTTGTACGCTTTTGTAGTCTCTTTTCATTAGTTTATCACAGAGTCGTAACGTCATGTCCTACGTGCATATGAAAGCGCGCACGCACGCTAGCGCCCTCCTTTGTTTAGTTTTGGTTGGAACAGTGACGTCACTCCAGCACACCGACGTCACGAAAACGCTCAACCAATGACCAAAGCTGAAACATGTTTCTGGTAACTGGCGCGAAAACACGCTTGGTCACTGGATAAGCAACCGCACCTTCAAGTTTATGCATAATTATGAGGGCGGTTACTAAGCAAATCGCTCATGCGCACTGCGCGTTCATGTTGCACGGCCGTATGCCGTGTACGAACTCGGTCATTGTACGTGTGAGAAACTGATGAAACGAGTCTACAAAAAGTGTCAAGTTTAACGTTGCTTTAAGACTTTATTTTCCTGATTAACGTCGGTCAGCATCGCAACGCATATGGAATTCCTGAACCCCCTGGATCAATAGATAAGGACACATAGAATACTAAGACGTATAAATTAGCTTCTCCGGCCCTATTGAAAATATTGGTCATCAATTTTTTCGCCCGGTTTTGAGCACTTCATACCCTGGACTCCCTCCGTAACGTAGGGAGGAAAGGGAGTCCACCTGCGCCGGCTAGCGCTCCACTCAGACTCAGTAGAGCTAATCCGGAACTAGCCCCACTAGTGTGGCCGCGGTATGCTGCGCTGAACCTCTGAGGTTCAGCGCAGCATACCGCGGCCACACTAGTGGGGCTAATCCGGAACTAGCATGACAAGGTAAACGACTGTAGCTGTAGGCCTATAAAAGTATAATAAATAATCCAAGATAAAAGTTGTAACCCGTCACTGTGCATGTAAATCTTACCTTGTCTCCCATGTTGTTGTTGTTTTTAACAGTACTAGATTTGATGCAAACTTCTTGAACGTCTCAAATGTTGATTATTGATGTCCAACGTTGCTGTCACTCGTACTCGCACCTCATGCCAGCATCAACGAACAAGACTATCACTATCAGTATCATTCATCATGCACAAATTTTTACAAGTCGATTACGCGTGTTGCTATCGTACCGTACTACCCAGACGACACGAGGGTATTGGACACGAAAACACATTGATGCGCCATACTATTAATAGCACTGACATAGTAACAAACAACAGGTGGCGCCCTGCTACTAGGCACCCGGCCCGCACTTCAAAAAAGAGGCGGAACAAGGGGGGGGGGGGGCTAGGGCGGGAAATACTTAGAACCTTCATAGGGGATTGATAGTCACTAATCAAATTAGCCTTGGTCAAGGTGCTAGTTGTTATTTATCCGGCCGTAACGCCGTAAACGATATCTTCGCTAGCGCTATGCATGCAGTCATTATGTCTATGCATGCAGTGCATTAAAAATACAGCGCGAACAGCGACCTCACGGCCACTATTTTCATGCAAATCAGTTGGACCCAATTTAGCGCCTTGGTTCAATCGTCCATGTGAGGTTTTGGGGGTGGTGCTCATTATGTTAATAGCCTTAGCTGACCTTAAATGTCGTTTTCTTATTGGTCGATCGTTGCGTGGAAACTTGCATAGTGAAACGTGGCACCGTACATAATCCATACACGTACACGTTGTGTGTCTCTGCACACGGCACCAATGCACAAAAACTGTGGTTCCTGTCACGTCCGCAAAAGGCGAATAGCTGCAAATAATTTGATGACGTCCGGATTTACCAAGGTGTGATTGGACACTCCACATATTAGCCCCGCCTACACTTATCTGCATTCGTTTCCGAAGTCGTGCGCTAGAAATCCAGCGCAAAATAAAGAAAAACATAAGCTTTTGCCGACGATTGAACCAAGGCGCTAGATTGGGTCCAACTGATTTGCATAGAAATGGTGGCCGCGTGAGGTCGCTGTTCGCGCTGTATTTGTAATGCACCGCATGCATAGCGCTAGCAAAGATATCGTTTAACGCGCTACGGCCGGGATGAATAACAACTAGCGCCTTGACCAAGGCTATCATCAAATATCAAATTAAAGCTTGATTCAATCTCTTTCAATTTCTGTACATATTTTTTAAAGACGAGCTAGGCAATGACATTTCTGTGACTTTCCCCGGCCCTAATCGCTTCTTTTCCCCTCATGACTGCATCGATGGCATCTGTTTGGCAGCTAGTAAATCAAAATTCAGTGAAGAAGTTCAATAACTAAACGTCGGTTGATACAGCGGCGTACCTGGCTTTGATGTCGGGGGGGGGGGGCAACCGCACTGAACATCAGCGCCGAAGTTTTTTTTGTTCCAGACACTTGGCCTCCGTAAAATCAAGTAAAGCAAACAGCGGGGGGGGGGGGGGGGCTGGAAAATAGCAGCTGATATAAACAAGTTTTCAGAGGTAAAACTGTTCTTACACTCTTCGCAAAAGCGAACGCGAATTTGTGGCGTCATGGCAAGTATTCGCGCCGCGAATTCGTAAAAAATTAATATTTCAACTCGGGCGAATTTCGCAGCGAATGTTTCATGACGTCAAGTTCGCTTCGCATTCGCATGAAGAATGAACCGGGGGTTTAATTGGACGTCATGACACATTTATTTCGAAATCCGTCTATAGATACGAGTCAACTTTTGCGTAGTTCGCAGCGCCAAAAACTTGTCACGGCTACATTGTAATAATACTTCCCTGTGCTGTCAAATTTCACCCCAAAAATATAATAGTTTTTAAATTGCGATTTTTTTTCAATTTATGAAAGTTTTCAAACAAATCATTAAAAGAAACTGACTGCATTAAAAAAAAAAAATTTCAAAGCTGAACCAAGATATTGACTGGAGCGGGATTTAAACCTGTGACCTCCGGATAACCATTCCTGTGCCCTACCAACTGAGCTATCCAGCCCCGTTATTGGCGGTTCCCCAATTTGTCAATATCCTTGTTCAAGGGGCGCTAGCTAGAAGCCATATAGTGATGAGGCGTTTTGGCAAACGCCCGTAAAATAACATCACGGCCATGCAAGCCCGACTCATAAGCTTTCTTTTAGTACAAAAATCAATCAAATCACTCATGTACTTTTCAAGTTACGGAATTGTAAACACAAACACTGTTTGAAGTTCTGTCCATCGTCGCTGTTCACAAAAAAAGGTTGCAAAATAAAAACATTTGCTGAAATAACACCTTTTTTCTGATCCGTGGACAGAACTTCAAAACGGTGTTTGTGTTTAAAATGTTGTAACTTGAAAAGTACATGTGATTTAAATGATATTTGTACTAAAAGAAAGCTTATGGATATTCTAGATTTATGTTACACGGCAGGTATTAACGATTTATGCAAATTGGGCATATTTAAGATCACAATAAATAATGGCATCCACCCGCATCTTGTTTTTATGGTTCAGTGCATGGATGCCAGCTATTACCAAAAATTGGCGTGAATTTGTTTCTAGAGGATTTTTCCACATTATCGTTAGCACTTATATGGAATTTGGTAGGTAGCAGGTTTTCCCAGATATACTTTAACACTTGTATCTTATAAAGTTCCTGAAACGACCCTTAACATCGTTCGTCTCCATTGTAATTACCCAACAGCTTTCAATTTGAAAACAGTGTAATCCAATAACGTTCTTTAATATTCGGCCAATTGTCAAAAAGCTAATTCGTTGTGGTTTTTGAACAATGCTTCTTACAATTAAATGAAATCTTTACCTTCTTCTGTTTGCCCCTTTTTTTTCGAATGAAAAGAAATCAAAGTAAAAATTCATGGATCTATTGTTTAATGCTAGTTTTCATCTAAATATCAGTGAACACAATGAAAGAATATTAATGGTAAAATACCCTTAGTAACGGAAGATCAGTAGAAAAGTAATGTGCTTGAATATTCAAAGAACAAAACCGTTCCCTTTCAGTTTGCAACAAAATTAATGACAAAAGTGTTTAAATGAATGACATGAAATCACAATATTGCCTCTGACACACCCCTAATCTTCAAATGAGACAAATTCGCAAAAATGAGACGAATGAGAATACTTCATTCATACAATACACTGCTCGCAAAATGAAATTGTTTAGTGCAAATTTGAAATTGAAATGAACAATTGGGCCAAATCATGTTGTGGAACGCATTTTTAAGTACTTTTTCATCAAATTTATATCATATATGAAGAAAATTAAATGAACCACACTCTGCATTCACACAAAAATATGACTGAAGATCATTTATTGGGATTCATGTAATCATATGGCACTTAAAATACAAAAACCAGTGAGAACTACAATGTAATAAGACAACTAAAACTTATGTGCGAGTTGCTTGAAATCGGAATAAAACAATGGCCCTTTACTTAATTCAAAAGTAGGTCAGGCATGAGAATTGTGCATCAATGACATTAATCCTAACAGTCCTAAATCTTCCAATATACCACACACCCTTGGGGGTTAGGATTAATAAGTACTGTCTGATAGTAGAAGGGGTGACTTTATAGATATTTTTGTCAGGGTCTAGAGAGTTCTGGTTTATCTTAGAACTGGGTCCACCCACTGAATTCCCTTCGCTATTTTCCATGCATCTATTTTATTATTTCAGGTACTGCTTATATTTCGAATGGTTTGCTTGCCAAGATGAATCTACCCTCCCAACACACTGCTTATTCATCTGAAGTAGCTCAGATGTGTTAATCACCCGGCAGGTACAGACTCATCAAGCCACAACATCTACAAGCCCTGATTGAAATGGCATATAACCATGCATGTATGGCATCTTGAATATAAGAATGTGTGAAACATGCCAACAAACAAGCAACCACCCTAGTAATGACAGACCAGTCACACATGGCTTTCACTATCACAGATTGATATACAAAAGGAATAGTGCCGTTTACTTCAGTCACCCTTTGCATGTGGTCTGAAAATCAAGCCCAAAGAACAGTGTTTTATGATCGATTCATCCAACAAGGTTCTGTATGTAACCCTCAATACTATGATCCAGATGCAAATTTATATTTCAGAAGTGATTTCTCAAAAATAACGTTTCATATTTACACCTTGGAGACATCTAAAATGCTTCTTTAATTGGTAAGATCCTACCATAAAATTAAAACATGTTGGATAGATCTCTTTTCAGTGTTCAGTGTGCAGCTTTGTCAACTACAGGGTGAGTAAACAAAAGCAGAACCCAAACCCCCAAAATTAAAATGTCATATTTAGAAAAATATGTACAATGTAGCACCAAAAATAATGACAGGAAAGCCAATTTCATATGCTACTTTTAGATAAAAAAATACTGAAATTGCTCAACCAATTCAAAGAATATCACAAAGGCAATGACCCTACAACCTGTTCCATCCAGGAAAAGCAATTCATTGTGTATTTTGACTGTTTGGCACAACAAAGAAAAAAACAAAAAAAAATACTTGTTTCAACAACTGTCAACAACTGTAGTACACAATATCTTTATTACAATATATCTTTATTACAATACTGTAGTACACAATATCTTTATAACAATATCCTAACCCTGGTTAGGCCATCAATACAATTTATAAATCCTTTTTTTTTTAAAGACAGGCCTTCAAAAGGACTTTGTTGAATATTTTTAACTTTTAAACTGAGGTTTTATCGCTGGTGATGTTTGAAGACAATTGTGGGTCATTGTGTTAAATGGTGATAATCTTTGAACAGATTTGAGCAATTTCAGTAATTGTTTTCATCTAAAAGTAGCTTATGAAATTGGCTTTCCAGTCATTATTATTGTTGGTGCTACATATTTTTTTTAAATATGAAATAACATTTATGGGGTTTGGGTTCTGCTTGTTTTTTTACTCACCCTGTACACGCACCAATAGTTAGGAGAGGGTTAAACAAATCATTGCTTTTATTCACATGATAGAAAAGCAACCAAAACAAACCTTCACCCAAACTAGAAGCAATCTGCAAGGCAACACACTGTTTCCAATCTAACAACTATTATTCAATCTTCTACATAAACAAATTCTGACAGTAAAACTGATCAAGTTAAGACAATACGTCATAGACATGATATCTTATAAGATACAAAATGCAGAAAGAAAAGAAAGTAATATCCACTTTTGGGAAAATGAAATCACAAAAATAGCATGCTACCTACATCATCTCTATAGGTATCCCCCCCCCCCCCCCCGACACTTCTCAATGTCAATGGCATCCAATTTCCAATCAATAAAAGACTAATGAAACTACTTAGCTATGTTATATAATAATCAGGTTCTTCATCTGTGCATAGGCTCAGTCTAGCTTCCTCTTAGTCTTCATCAAGGACTGTAATGAATGTCTCTTCCTCTTGCTACATCATATCCAGCTAGCATGATAAACATTGGATACAACATACATATAAATCCTTGGCAGTAACAAAGACTTTAGGACAAAAGGAATAAATGAACAGTCAGCTGATCTAAAACCTTAGTCATGGTTTGATCTTGGTGTCTCAGCAAAAGTCTTACATTTCTTTGACAAATGAAAACGTTTGTAAAGAAATAAGCGAAGATTTTTGCGACTGGCCCTCCAACTTTTACTATGAAAAATAAATTATTAAATGCAACAACACCAATGTGAATGAAGTGCCTGTAGCCATGACTATAAATTCATACTGTTGTAAATAATAGAAATATGTATGAACATGAAATAGAAACACCATGAACAGGCCACCTAATAAATATGGTGTCCCCTATGTAATTGCTTCCTTATTGACTGGCTATAGACATATGAATGGTTTACGTTAATAAACTTTAAAAAAAACTTTGGTCCTAGACGTGATGTCATCATATGCAGATGTTCAAGTGAAACTCTAGCAATACAAAAGATTGCTAGACTTTTTGTTTGTTTGCTTTTAGCAAGTCTATACTTGGATCAAAGCGTCAGGCACTCCAACTTTTATGATTTGTTATTTAAATTTCTTCTATTTTAATAGTGCACATCAGGTTAATCAGTGATCAAACACATTAAACAAAAAGCTACAATGAGAATTATAAACAGTTTAGTTCATAATTTGCTCATAAAATCCCTGAATAGTACAGCAATTTATTGACTTAACAGCACCCATGCCATCCGATGCCACAAGTAGAAAAAATAAAAAACGTGTTTACATCATGAAAGGGTGTTAGCAGTTAACAGATCAGGTCCTACATTTATACCGAATACAAAAAGTACTCACCAGATCATCAGCATCTTCAACTGGCTCAGCAGGAGCAACCTCCTCATCCTCTGCAGTTTCTTCAAGAAACTTTTTAAAAAAAAGAAGAAGAGAGATTGGTGTAGCATTTTGTAAATGCATCCTAATCTACTAGTTTCCCCAACACCTTTCACCCCAATTTGTCTTCTTGTTGCAAATTCCTAATGCAATTTCTCAAATTTGACAGGAATGGTACCGGTAGTTGGCCGATATTCTATAAGACGATGTCGTTTGGTTGTGCCGCAGCAACCACAAGAGGGCGCTCTTGTCTATTTTTGTCCAAAACAGTATTTTTGCCATAATTCCTATGATTTTCATCTTATTGCTAACACTTCCAGCAGATATTTCTAGAGTCATAAAATATAAAGTGACAACAAAACAGCTCAATTTCACATTTCTTTGAATGGTACTTGCACCTTCAATAAATTGAAACGTAAAATTCACGTCCTCTCATCACCTTTTACAAAAAGAAAAACAAAGGTTTGTTGGCAGCTACATTTATCTCATAACTCCATTCACAGTCACAACTCGTCATTGTTTCATATTATGGCTGTGGATGGAGGTGTTGTGAGATAAAGGCAGCTGCTGAAAGTACACAGAGTTTATTATGTTTGCAGAAGATTATCAGGAGAACACTGAAGCTAATCCCTTTGATATTTCTATTTTCTGCTGAACCCGAAACTACAAATCAGTTGGACAAAATAATTCTGTACCTGGCTAAACCAAACCCAACCCCAACTTGAAGGTTGACTTGCAGTACTAATGTGATAGCAGCCAGACAATTCCCAGGGGTGGAGGATATATGTCTTTATGACTGGGAAGTTTGTCTAGGATATTTAATTTCAATCATTCACCTTTTTGGCTTCAGCTTTAGGGACAGTACTCTCGTTGCTCTCAGATGAATCTATTAATGTGATTTTCTCTGAAAAGATAAGTGAAATTGGACAATCAATAAATCATACTAATAACTTTTAAAATGCAAGATATAAAGATGCCGTATTAATGGCCAGGAGTAAACGTATGCCCTGCCCACACCTATACCCCGCCCACACATATGCCCCATCCACACGTATGCCCCATCCACACGTATGCCTCACCCACACGTATGCCCCGACCACACATATGTAAGAATAAGTCCTTGTAAAAAAGTAGGGAATATTAATATTTATGGATGAGAGACACCCAAAGAAACATACCTGAAATTATCTGACTCCAAAAGTCTGTTTTGAAGATTTCTTTCAGTTCATCTTTGAGTTTTCTCAAGAAGTTGTTGAAAAGGTCCGGTTCATGAAGCTACAAATGGACAACATGATGGTTGAAATCAAATATATTAAATAGGAATTATCTAGACTACCAATGTAGTCAAAGGCAGACGATGCTTATAGTCATTTCATTTTTGTAATATACAAAGTCTGAAGCACAAACCTTATGTCAGTGCAATGAATTACAATGTCTGAAAAATGTCATCTGGAGAAACTGAAGTCAACACCTTGCTTCTTGCATTTAGATATTCATTAAACAAGTCAGGTGTGTTTACAAACACAAATGCCTCGCAACCGTGACTGTTCCCATGACATGACACCACTCTTTTACATCAACTTACATGTACTTGGGTCACATGGAACGTTCATTGACATCGTTGTTTTCTGTAGGTTATATATGAATTAATCCCTTGATCTCAGAATAAATATAATGCTTTTTATTTTTGCTTTTCTGTTGGGAAGTCATTTTTGTAAGTGATTTAAAAGAGTGAGTGAATGCAAAGAGATCCTGCACAAACAAGCTGAATTAAAAAAAAACCACACAGCTGTACATAAAACGAAATAAAAGATCACATTTCAATTTTTACTTAACAAGATTTCTATTGTTTTAGCCACTGTGACCTTGACCTTTGACCTTTGAGCCAAAATGCAATAGGCTTCTTGGGACTACCAAGAGCAATCCACAAACCAAATTTGAAGTTCATACGTAAAGTATTTCTCAAGTAAACGCGCCGACAAGATTTCTGTTGTTTTAGCCACTGTGACCTTGACCCTTGACCTTTTGGCCCCAAATGCAAGAGGCTTATTAGGATTACAAAGAACAATCCACAAACCAAATTTGAAGTTCATATGTTAAGTATTTCTCAAGTAATTGCGCTGACAAGATTTCTATTGTTTTAGCCACTGTGACCTTGATCTTTGACCTTTCGGGTCTAAATGCAAAAGGCATTACAATGAACAACCATGCACGTCTACAGAGTTTTAATCCTGTATTTCTGGATAACTCTTCGTTCTGACTTGATTAAGCACTTTAAAACTTTGTTATTATTTTAGTTAGAACACACTGGCACTGAATGACAAGGGTTAAATGGACAGAAATATAAAATGACATTGTCTATTATCTGTGATGGGATTACCTGTATAGATGCTGCTCTTAATGTCTTAAGGCAGTCCATGGCCTTGCTGAAGAACTGAGAACCAAATGAATCACGCACCAACTGCCTGATACGATTCTGCATTTGGTCTGACGCTGTTTTGAAAAAAACGAAAAGTGAGTGATTAATCACTTAACATGCCAACTCAATACACCTACTGCAACAAAATGTGAAGGGAAAGGAAATTGATTAAAATGAAATCTAGACTGATGGAACTTACAAATCTGCACTGCATTCAAAGTGTGCCTAACTTATTATTTGTTGGAGATGTGTTTCTAAGGACACCATTCCACAGGATACTGCCATTGTTTTTCTTGATTCTACGTTGAATAGCAACAACATGAATCAGCAAGGAGGTTTTGCCTAGAATTCCCTGCCTGTCATGGACTGCAGTTTACCTTGAGTAAATCTGTCTTGGTCCTTCTGACTGATCATTGTATTGAAGTCTCCAACAGGATCAACTGTGCCCACCTGTAATTGTTTAAAATAACCCAAGACACATATGAATGAAGGACAAATAAGGTGAGCAAATTGCTCAGCCCTTAACGAAGAGTGATTCAAATTATTCCAAATACAGTGAAATATTGATGAAGTCAAATCTCAAGGCAATGGATAAAAAGTTTGAGATATCGGAAGTTCGAGTTGCACAAAGTTCCCAATGTTTCCCAAAAGTTCCCCAAAGTTCCCACATTATGTACAATGTACATGAATGGCTTTCACCGTATCTCAATCTACTTCAAAACAACTTAGAACTCAAAACCAATACCGTCCTTCATTTTCTTCAAAGGACCTCGTACTAAAGTTTAACTATCATTTGGAACGTAATTATGATCCAACATGTTTTAAAAAGCATTCTTGTTCTACTTATATCCATAATGACAAAAGACCTTTGACATTGGGATCAAAGAACCTCAAGCAATTTTTTTTCCTAACAAGCAAAGCTTCAATAACACCAGCAATTATTTGGAATCAACTATAATTTTGGACTCGATGGACATATGAAGTACCTGTGTGACAGCTCCTTTGGCCATACCAGCCATGCTGAAGTCTGTAGTGTCTGCAGCATCATCAAGACGTGGTTTCTTAGCTGCAGGGCCTGCTTCATTTACATCACTGAAATAAGCAATGTAAATGAAAGCTGAACTGTATACATGTGTACCATGCGACCATCCGGTTTCCCCGTTTGGTTAGCAACCACGACGTGCATTGTAAATTGGAGAGTAGGGCTTACATTCATGTAAAATAACCACAGATTCCTTATCCTATGGTAAAATGGTCACTACCTGTGTCGTGTACCGTTGTCATACAATCGTGTCAACACAGAACTGAGTGCTAGCAGTGTTTTTTCTCACAGTAAATGTCATTCATAGTTTTGAAGGCTAACCTACTACCTGCTGTGTGCAGCGCTATGCAATCTGTGCCTACTACATGAACAATTGTTCCTGGGTATCTGGATGTAGGCCAGGTTACGTTGGTCAGTGAGAGAGCCCTATATCACTTGACAGGAAAGATGCGAAATCTACAGTAAAGCCCGGTTCATACTCTGCGCGAAAGCGAACACGAATTTGTGACGTCGTGGCAAGTATTCGCGCTGCGAATTCGTAAAAGTTTAACATATTTCAACTCGGGCAAATTTCGCAACGAATGTTTTATGACGTCAAATTTGCTTCGCATTCGCTTTCGCATGAAGTATGAAACGGGCTTTACAAAGGTAACTGATTGCCTTTGCTAATATTTTGGTATTTGTATATATTTGAATTTGCATTTGCAATTCTGTTTGCTCCCTTAACATTTTGATAGGATGGGCTGACATACGGATACCAGGTCAGCCAATGTGATGAGCCTATCTTACCTGTCTTTCCACATGCTTTCTGCTGATGCTACTTCTTGTTTCTTCACACGTTCCAATTTAAACAACTCTGTGATCTTGTCCACACAAGTGGAGCATTCTACAGACAATGCTGCAGGAGGTTGTAAACACTCAGCGATGGCAGGTGACAAGGCCGGTAAAGCTCCAATAGGATTCAGTGCTCTGTGCATTAAACACTGTCAACAAGAAATGCACAATATTTTATGATTAAAAATTTGCAAAATATCTGACGACAAAAACAATATTGTACAAGGAAATTAAAATGACTTTTTATAATAAATGACAGTTCTTCTTTTTTCTGCCACTTTTTTGTTTGATGTCTCATTCAAAAGTGAAAATAGCACTTCACTAAAGATCTATTTTTTCTGGGCAGCACTTGAAATAGCATGGGGGAGCAACCTTAACTATGGCGTCTGCTGAAGATCCATACCTGGCAGAGTCTTTGATAGTACGGATTGAACGTCAATTTAGGCTTCAATGCCTCCTCCTCCTCCCCATCTTCATTTCTGTCAATTGATAACATTACAAGATGTTATGTTAGTCATTACCTGCAAGGCTACAGGTACTAATTGTATGATGTATCAAAGGTATTTATCCTTATCAAAATTAGTTTACAATACTCTTTCAAGTAAGTTTAGTGTTTAAAACAGAAAGCTTTTCAGTGAACTTCTTTTTTTCAATTTAGAAAATATGAGCTAAGTCCAACTGAACTATCAAGGCTTAATAAAAAAATCTCAGATATTGAAAAGTGTTTTTTTTTCCCACCTAAAAAAAAAAGAACATAAAGGTTCACAGACTGCTTTACATAACATGTCCTTTCGCAATATAAAACCAAAAAGTGATACAGTTTGGGCAATTCCATGCAAACGCAGTAATTATTGTGTAAATTTAGTGATTGGTCATGCATATTTGCATACCCACAACTGAACCAAAGCGCACACATGATGTGTCCTTCCCTGATTGGTTATTGTGAGTAGGACACACAGCGCCCTCTATAGTTCATACAGGGAGGCTACAGGGCTGAGGGATAAGACCAATTAGCTCTCATTTACCGTTGCATGGATGTCTATGATGCTGTCTTTGTGGTCATTTCACTATAGGTCTCATCATACTCAGGATACAATGTCATGTTGGGCATGTAGAGATTACCACATGACCACAAAGATGGCTACAAAGACAGTCCAAAGCTATATCACAGCAACTAAGTGTTTGCATTAGAGAGGCCACTTTTCCAATTGACAGTCAACATCCTTCATACACTATCCATTCTTCACTGTTTATGTGCCACAAAGCACTAGCTAATCCATTTTGAAGCCTCCTAAATAAACTCATGATTATCTACTAACAATTTCCAATTTAAGTCGTACACGGCCCTTTTAAACGTCAAAACTTGACTGTTTCCCCAGAATACGCTTCAAAAGTGGCCTCTCCATGGTATTGGTGCACTGTATTGTGAATTGCTCCTGTTCACAGATCCAATAACATCTTACGTGTTAGCTTTCATGAGATCCATACTGCTAATGAGATTGTCCACAGCATCAAGTTGTTCATCTGTATGAAAAAGAAAAGGTCAAATCATTCAACCGGAATGGAAAGATTACCAGCATTGTGAGATACAAATGTGCAGCTGTGGAAGGTTTGACCTACGTACACAGCTACACTCTGAAATGTCACTTTTCTGATCAGGTTTGTCTTAAATGTAAGGTTACTTTTTTGACAGAGGAGACTTTGCTGCAGACTTTCTGTAAAATGGGGAAATAATAATAAACAATACTTTACATTTAACATTATTGTAATAAAAATTGAAACCTCAACTCACAGTGAATGCATTGTGCATCACCTTAGTCAAGGACAAGACACATGTGTCTCTCCATAACATTTCCTTTGTCAGTGTTCAACCCCTGTAACTTGTGACTAAGCTTGTGCATTGACTTGTGATGTACTTGTACCTCAACTACAACAATGACATTATGCATTTCAATTTTAGCACTCAAGGTCAGGGTTGGCAAATTTTTGGATTATAAACAAAATTTACATCAGAATTTTTTTATTTAGATCAGATTTTCTGATTCAAATAAGATTTTTTAAAAATATTTTAACTTTCAAAATATCGATTTGTCTCAAAAATTGTCTAAGTCTTTCCATGCACCCTTACACCCATCACGAAGGAGTTTTCATGTTCCTATAATACCCATCATCCAAAAACTTAATTCGCTATTCGTAAATTAAAAAAAACAAATGACAGCACTGATCCTTGTGAAACCAATAGAAAGAATGTTTGATTGATAGTCTTTCGTACAAGGTGGAGAATATTATGTTATGAAATCTGGCCTTGCACCTTTAAAGATATTACATAAATCTAAATCTAAATTTTTATGGAGAAAAGTTAGGAATGAGAGTATCAATTGGGACTTTAATAGATACCTTATGATAATTGAGGTATAAGCCTACACAAGCAAAGTTCAGTTCATATTATTACTGTATTAAACAGATCAAGAAATGAGCAAAGTAAGTGTGCTGACTGAACCATTCATTGATATTCTACAAGAACTTAAAATTCAAACTTCAAAAAAAAAAACATACCGGTACTCATACTCAGGGGTGTTTGAATGTGTTAACAACATCTTACACTTAGTAATTAAGTGGAATCCGTTGATTTAAATGTTTAAAATGACCCTCAATCAATTTATTTTGGTGAAAATAAGGTTTTCACAAAAAAAGTGATTTAAATATGTGATTTTAAAAAAAACATCACTTGATTTAAATCGCGATTTAAATCAAAGTGATTTAAATCAGCCAACCCTGCTCAAGGCATACAGCTATGAACATTTTAAATGAAGTACAACTCACCAGATGGCTGATTCTTCTTATTGGCATTGATAGATGAGAATGTATACTGCCTTAAATCCTCCATAAATGGCAGCTCAATGTACAATAAACTCTGCAGGTATGTGAACAAATCAGTATATATCAAATTAGGTTTTTGCCCTTCACCGACGTTTTTAAACACTGTATACTCAGTGTGTTACCTCCCGAGTGAAAGTTGGAAAAAATCACTCGGGTGGGACTCGAACCCACGACCTCCTGTTTTCTAGTGCAGATGTCTTACCACTCGACCACCGAGCTAATGGGATCAGTTGGCTGGTTCGAATCTGATGTACATAGCAGCGGGTACCGCATTAACTATTATAAGATGGAATTTTGCGTCGGGGTGATATAAATCAAATTAGGTTTTTGCCCTTCACCGACGTTTTTAAACACTGTATACTCAGTGTATTACCTCCCGAGTGAAAGTTGGGGGAAAAAAAGTGAAAAACAGTGTTTAAAAACGTCGGTGAAGGTCAAAAACCTAATTTGATTTATATCACCCCGACGCAAAATTCCATCTTATAATAAATCAGTATATGTAAATAGTTGAAGCCTAAATGACGACATCATTTCATCAATATGTATAATTCCATTTCCCTATCCCCTAGATTAGATGTTCATCAGTATTTGACCATGTTGACAACCATGCATGTGACTCATCTCTCTTTTACAACTGTGTACATTCCCAAAATCCTAGGGAATATCAATCTTACTTGTTACTTTGTTGAAGGGCATTTCTATGGCAATGAGGTACACAAGTGGATATGGAAGAAAAAGTGTATTGCGGGATCCAGATCAACTTCCTTTGTACTTGGGATCCCTTCAACTCATTTACCTGACCTTAAAAATGTGTCAGAAATAGAGATGACCAGCTTTACATTTCAAGAGAGCATAATATCAAAGTTTGCTATAGAGAAGCGTAACAGAAACTAACAGGTTGATCACACTTCTGTTCATCCCTTTTACTTTTCACTATGGAAGATTTGTACAGGCAGATCTGAAAAATAGTAACTCCTTTCACTCTTTGCTTTGATCTTTTGGTCGTTGCTATCTCTTCATGAACTTTTTAGTGATTTTTCAGATATTTGGGATATGAGAGGCCAAATTCTGAATTTAAATCTTTTTCCATTAGGCCCAAAAAAAAAGGTCTCCGGTTTCTGGTATGCACGCGCGTCGCCGTAGCCATGCGCGTCGGCAAAATGAAAAGGTTTTTTTTCAATGAAAGATGATGTCTCAAAACCGCCAAACTCACTGGTTTGACTAGAATCCTGCTGCTGCACAATTTTAACGTGTTTTTAGATGGGGTTATGATCGAGAATAAGCTTTATGTGGCCTCTCTGGACTCCAATATATTTGCAATAAGTTTAGTCGGACACCATTTGCAGTCATCAGCCGACATTTGAAGCAAAAAAGTCAGGTAAAAAAAAAAAAAAAAGCCGCGTCGCCGCACCACTTTTTTGGCAAGCTCCATACCAGAAACCGGAGACTTTTTTTTTGGCCTTATGCCCTATTACTTTGGAAAGACCTTGAACCATAATTGAATAAACAATGCGAGATACCGGCAGATCTTCATAGTTTTTGGACAGAGCAAAGCTGATAATGAGAAATCCATGTTCGCCCTACTTTTTTTTGTGATCGGCAACTTTCTCTTGTTTCAACTTCAAAGTTGCATGCTGGAAGCCTGGAAAAGCTATTGAAAACTCCTGAGCTGGGAGAGCATTGACCTCAAATATCTAGCTAACTTGAAGCATTACGCTGTTCTTCAGTGTACAGGGTGAGTAAAAAAAAAACGAAACCCAAATGTCGGGACCATTGTTTTAGTGAAGTTCTGCATGTAGCACTTTCAAAATCTAGGATATGAAAGCCCAATTCATAAGCTTTCTTTTAGTACAAGAATCATTCAAATAACCTATGTACTTTTCAAGTTACTGAATTTTAAACACAACCGCCGTTTTAAAGTTCTGTCCACAGATCACAAAAAAAGGTGTGCGTTCTTTCAGCAAAACCAAAACAATTCACACACATCCTTATGTGATTTGTTTTTGTTTTGCTGAACGACACTGAACTTTTTTGTGATCCGTGGACAGAACCTGAAAACAGCGGTTGTATTTAAAATTCTGTAACTTAAAAAGTACATAAGTTATTTGAATGATTCTTGTACTAAAAGAAAGCTTATGAATTGGGCTTTCATATCCGAGATTTTGAAAGTGCTACATGCAGAATTTCACTAAAACAATGGTCCCGACATTTGCGTTTCGGTTTTTTTAATTCATCCTGTATATGATATAGCAATTCAACATTTAAAAAACAAAACTGGGGATGGGTGGGTGGGTGGGTCAAAACAATTTCCAAAAAAAAATTAGAAATTTTAAAACATTGAAAATTTTTATTGGATGTTACGAGCAAAACCAGCCAATATATATTTAAAAAGTTTGGACTGACTCTCATGGCAGAATTTGTTCCGATTCTCCTCTGCCCAATAATTCTTATTGTTAAAACACTGCGAGTCAATGTGCAGTAGAAACAGTATTACAGTAAACCAGTACCATGAAGTATACCTACCTCACATTTAGCTTTGATGTGTGGAACCAAGCAGGCAATACGAGGATTACTTCTGGCAGAGTAGGTTCTACGTACAATAGCTACAGAGTTGGTTTCATACAAGGCATTGATGATGGCTGATAATGCTACACATCCATGTTGATCTGATGGGTCTGCTACAAAGCAGTACACACTATTCCCAAGTTGCTGGTGACGCTTGATCTACAGTCAGTATTAGAATATAAGATACAGGTACACTAAGAAAAATATCAGTGCATGTGTAATACTTTCGTATATGTTACATGTGGCAAATAAAATATCACATACATGTACAGCATGCAGTTCACAATGATGTAATGAAGTCTTATTGCAGTTCTTTATGCAGGCAGTGCTATTGCGTCATCTCCAGGCAACAGTGCCTGACAGATACTAGTGTTATTGATATTTAACTTGTATGCTTTGACAAGAGTCTAATGTGATGCATATGGCAATGAAGATCTGCTACGAGGTGGCAACAAAACATGCTCGGAACTTTCCTGAATTGTTTGTGTATGACAGAGTCTATTACAACAACACATGATTTGACCAGCTTTAGCATCAAGTCTGGATCTTATATTTGCATGCAATGAGTATGAACTGAGCATAACAAACAAGCAATAGCAGGAAATGTCATGACAATAAGCATTTAAAGTGACTTAGCAATTACTAATAATCGTTTGAACAAAGTGTTCTTGCCTTTTGCAATGGAAATTTTCCTTTCATTGCTTTGCAATATTTCATAGAATCCATATCGTACCATTCATCAAATTATTAACTTAATTCCTTTCTGCTCTTGTTCCAAGAGAATTCTCTTTATAATGTTCAAGCGTTGAGTTGATTTTGTTATGTGTTGTAACATGCATGAGAAATAAAAGATTCCTACATCCAAGACTAACACCCACATCCCCAGCTCCTGCTGGTGGGTCATACTTACACTGTCTTGCTTAGCGAAGCCCAGGACTTGCATAAGTTTACCTGGAGGTTTGTAACCCATGTTAACCTTATCTTCTTCTGAAATAGGTATGATGTCACTACCATAACGATGACCTGACAAAAACAAACATACTGAAGGTGAAGTTTCATTTTCATTGACAGGGATGAGATTGTCAATTTAATAACGGCTAAAAATTGGATGAATGGTCTGAAAGATGCATTTCTTCCTCAAAAGGTGTTTTTTCTCCGATTCAAAAGGTATGATTTCAGACAGAAGTCTAAAAAGCTCATGCCTGAATTGAGTTGCAGTCAGACCAAAAGGTTTGTTATTTCAAATCTAGCAGCATTAGTTGCTTTCTGCCGGTGTGTTTCTCCACTTGTAGCTTTTGTAAAGATATACATGCTGTATATATATACGTCACAGTCAGAGGTAGCATTATTGAGCTGAATGAATCAGGTGGAAACATATGCACTTAGGATATTCACAATCAATGAATTCAATCACTTGTTATTATCAGCCTTTTTCGTTTTGGTTATCACCGTTACATTTTCAAATTCTATTCTGTTCAGCATCACCAATTCTTCACACACCCTCATGCTTTCAAACAATGGACCTGACCTGAGCAGCAGGGCTTAGCCGGCATGGTCTATGATTAATGGCCATGCATCTCATTGCTCATGATTAACATGGTCACTATCAGCTCACACTTATATCACTTAATAAAAAATTAAAAAAAGTTTAAAACATTCCAGAATTGAAGCTTTTCCACAACTGATAACTGTAATAATTCAAAATAATGTTTACTGGTCAAGATTATCAAGGTTTGTGTCTAAAACACAAGCTTTCTAAGAAATAAAATCTACATTTGGTGACGGTATTTGTGGATTTAATCTCAAGTCCACCTTTATGATATTATATACAGTGTATTAACTGTTTATCCAGCCGGAATAAAGGCTCTGATCAGTATTAGCCCAGGTAATTCTACTGCAGAAATACTCCATTTAGGACTGGTGTAAGGATTAAAACTTCGCCCGTGATAATTTTTACATGTACATGCTGTTTTCTTCATCTTTATCATTGACTTTTCTTCAATATTATAATTTTAAAAAATCAACTTTTTTGGGACAAGTCGTTAAAAAAAATCAGAAATTAAGTTACAAAGTTGGTTTTCTGATTAAAATCGGAAAAGTTTCATCTCTAAATACCGGCCAAGCACATACTTATTCCCATCCATAAATACCTTTTGGTCAGAAAGTCCAAACAAGTCAAACCATTTTCAACAATTTTGCTCTACGCTTTTACCCTTCTAGCTACGTTTATGGCATGTGCCTCGCGCAAGTATTACTAAATTATTTCCTCATAATGGATGTGGCGTCAAACACTGCAGTGCCGGAAAAAAGTGTTAAAACTGGTCAGTGTTTTATCAACTGTTTAAAACCACCCTTGTGACGGGCTCTTGACCAATAGGAATGGGTAAACTGTCTTAGGTATTTATGAATAATAGTTAATCACTTCCTTCTGTGTCATCACCATGTTAGTGTGGTTTAAATGAACTTTCTGCTATGTACATCTCAAATCAAATCATTTATGTGCGGTACATGTAAAGTTCAAATCATGTAGTCTGAATATCAACTGAATATAACACATACTACCTTCTATGATTTCCTCCTTTTCCACCTCAGTTTCCTCATCATTATTCAGATGTTGAGAGCGTATTGTCTTGGGTGTGTACTCCTTTCCTTTTCCTTTTATGTATGTTGACTTCCATGATTTCTGGGTGCTCTGTTTTACCTTCAAATCAACCAAAAGTAAATAATAATAGTTGGGAGAAATTTCAAATACTTTTCTCAATCTTGAGTGCATTATTATATTTCATTGATGTGGTGAATATAGTGCATTTGTAATGACTACCTTCAGATATCCACAGACAGGAACTTGGATGTTTGGTCCTATCTCAAGGTTGGCCTTCCATGCTGTTTGCTTCACTGCACGCTTTTCAAAGAAGCTCAAAAGTGACAAGGTCTCACTGAAAAAAAAAAGTTATAGAAAAATCACACTTCTGGAATCCTGAAATACATAGACGTCTTACGCAGATACATAATACTGTGGAAAGGAATCCTTGTGTCCTTGAAGGAAACACTGTGAAGGAACCTCAGAGAGGGATGGAAAATAAAGTGCATTGGGTTGCTGATCCTTGATTGCTGCCATCAAAAAAAAGAACTCTTAAAGATCATCATTTCACGTAAATAAAACTAATGTTTGAATTCTTCCCTATTCAACAAATTATTTAAACTGAAAACACACCTACATGGGTTTTTCTGGTACAGCCCACATAAATCAGTTTGACCTTTACACTTAACGAAATGAAATGTCAAGGCTATCCACTGTTTACTAGAGAGTACATATACATTTAGACATCAAACATTTGCTGACTATCCCAGAAATGTTGTACTTTTTAATGCAGGAAGTGACAACGTCTCTATGACCTAACTAACCTACACGTAAATGCATGGTGAACATCTACAGCAGGAGCAACAGTGACTCATTATTTGCCGTACCTGAATGAGTATTTTTCTCCATCTACTTGATTCCATATGTGCTTGAGTAATGCTTCCCCAGCTCTTTGTTGCGGTGTTTTCTCTTTCTGTCTTGGTTTAGTGAGTGCTTTCCTACCATCACTAGTAGATGGACCATTATCATCTTGGTTTGCATCCTGCCTTCCATCTTGACTTTCCTCATCCTCTCCTTCAAATTTAGGCCCACTGTAATCATTCAAAAGAATACATTGATTTGATGTGAAATCGACAAAATAATAACAATGCACTCTTTAGCGAAGAAATTCCTATATTCTTAGAGACTTTTGTATTCTAAGAGTGTATGATTTTGTTCTATATATACCGTATTACCAACATTCATAAGCTGACCCATACCTAATTCATTACTATGCATTTTGCATCAAGACATTACATCACACAAAAGCAGATTACTCCAGGCACAAGTACACAATCAATAGTGTGAAGGGAGAAATAAAGGCGAGACTCTGATATGCATTGCCACCTTACATCTGGCACCCACACAAAGACGCTACACTGTATGTACCGTATTTTTACACATTCAAATGAAAATAAGTCATGCGTACTTTGATTTTTGAATCACATGTTCACAATCTAGTGCTTAACCCTAACCGCCCCAAAACTACAAAATACTACTGAGTACAAGTGTGCACAACACTGCAGTATTCTGTGGTATTTGGTCCTTGATAGTGTAAGTTTACTGTGTGTTTATACATGTTATAAAGCCCATAACTACCAGCGTGACAACCAACGTAAGCCGTGGCTTATTGAAAATTTGGGTAATGTGACAATGCACTTTCGTATTTTTTAATAAAGTTTGTTCCTCAGTAGCGATATTTTCGATATATTTTTCAATATCGATGTTTTCAAAGTTTCGATATTTTCGATATTTCTCCAAAATCCGATATTTTCGATATATCGATATTACCAAATAACTAACATCGGCGATATCGATATCAAACCAATATCGATAAAATCGATATATCAATATATCGACGGTGCTTACTACATCATTATTACCGTGCTCATTGGGCCAATGAAATGTAAACTAAACACAATCTCAGCTGCCTGGAGAGTATACATGAGGCTTTCACGAATGAGTCCATAATTAATTCAACAATATGTACACATATTAATGTTTGAAGGGCTTTTAAAAATTTGAATCAGATAGGCTTTCATATGTGGCTAATTTCATAACACTTTAAATTCCCAACCAATGAAACAAACAAGTTGCTACAGACAATGTTGGATAAAGTTTACAAAGTTTACCACATGTGCATGCACTACATTGTATACACAAGTATCAAAATGACACTTTCTTTTGCAACTAAGGCACAGAAAGCAGTACTGAAGTCATGGAAGTTCTGATTTGTACTTACATGAAATTGAGTTCAACATTCAGGTCTTTGAGAGCATTAACAAAACCTTCCAGGTTGTCATCACTAAACTGTCCTCCCAGGTCAGAGAACAGTAATAGACGTAGGCTGGTGAACTTCTTGCCTTGTGAGGAGCCTCTCAATAGGTCCAGGGAAACAACAAGAGCATCAACAACTATGTGTGTGTGTACAATGTAAGGAAAACAGTCATGGCAACAGAACATTCACACTACAATACATGTACATGTAATACTGATACCGGTATATTATTATAAACAGGGTAAAAAGTCACAATATGACTGCACTAATCTTGCATGTCAACAGACACAAAGGTCTACCATCACTTGTACAAAGAAAAGAGAGAAACAAGGAGTAAAATATAGCAGGGTGACATTGTCAAGTCTATTTCCTACACATTGAAGTCATTTTTGGCATGTTAGAAATCACATGTACATGTGTATCTACAAAATATGACCTTCAAAGGCATGTTTCACCCCGATTTTCTCATGTTTAGAAAATTATTAGTACATGTACATGTATATGAGGCTTTGCCTCCCCATATTACGGGGTAGGTGGCTTTACCTTCTGTCACCCGCATTGCGAGCAACAGAAAACATGTGAACACATGTGAACACCCATTATGTAAAAGAAGCACCCTTCCTTCTTCTGCATTCATACAATAGACTGCTGCTGCCTTCGATGCTGCACATTTTATAACCAAGCATCAATGCACATAATGCTAAATTATAGAATTAGGAGACAGTTCTACAGTATGTACATGTATACATCTATTTTACGTCTATTCCTACACTTGTAAATTTACTTCATGTATGCGATTTTATATGAAGTTTTTAAATGGTTAATATCCATATGCCCATGCACAGAACACAGTTCAACACAATGCAGTTTATCCATTTTTTGCACTGAACTGATCCGCTTGGAGGGTTGAAATGTTCATGAAAACAATGTAATGACAAAAGAAAAGCAAGTAAAAAATAAGTAGTGTGTACAGCGTGTATCACTGAAATCATTCCAAGGATACAATCAGCAGCCTGCGGTCCTGGCTGTACATCTGTCTTGATATACTGGATCAAATCTAAATCTACTGGGCCCAGAGGTCTGGCTTCAGTAATGTGCTCATAGCCATCATTGGACAGATGATTGGCAGTTCCTTGAGTTCCAAATAGAACTAAGCCAACTTCATCCTTAGATTCACTGAATAACTACAAAGAGAAGTTACATGAATGAATCACCTTGATAATTACTAGATGAGGCTTGGGAACTTAGTGGGAGACTGGAGTGCAGAAACATGAAATGTACTGCATGTTTTTGTGTTTTAAAATAACTCTGGCATAGTGCATTCTGGTTCTTAGCTGGAACTGGCTCTCAGAGAAATATAGAAACAATTAACTGTTAATCAGAAGGTTTTCAATGCCATCAGACAATATGCAGCTTGACTATGTATGTACCGTAGTTGAGTAAAGATCAGTATATGCCATGACTGTAGGGAAAACAACCTATGAGTACCTGGACTGCATGGAATATTCACAATTCAAATTCTGGTGATTTACAATACTGTACGCCACCAAGAATTTGCCACGGAGAGTTTATTTTTCCCAGTGCATAGTTTGAGATGGTCGACAAATTCGCAGCACGGGACATTTGAAGAAAAAAAAAATTCCAGTCAGTAGTTTCGTAAGCATATGATTTGAGTATCTGTTGCCCTTTTCATTTCTTTTTATCAATATGGTGTTTTTTGTAAGGCAGCAGAACGCTATGCCCCAATCTATAAAAAATTACCTCAAGTTGTCTGCTGAGTGCTGACACTCATTCAAATGGGCCATGTTTTGTCGACCGTAAACTTGAAAAATTGACTCTCCATTGCAAACTCTTGGTGGCGCACTGCATTGTGAATCTCCCAAATTGAGAGGAAGTGCATGAAATGTATCGTGGGCATGCTGCATGAGTAATGCAACAGAGTAATCTCAGTTTTTAACTTACTCTTTAGAGCATCTATGCTAATAATACAGATTGCACTATGTATTATAATTATCTTCTTGTGTGTACCATAATAAAATGAAAAACTGATGAGAAGTGGGAAGTATATCCCATTAATGTGACATCCCCCCTCTGCAGGTAAGGTTCACCATACTACCTCAACAACGGTTGACGTGCATTCCTTAATGACAAATTCCTCTTACATTCCTCTTACCAGCAATTTTACATTCTAACGGTACATTACCTTCATGGAACATGTTCCCAAATTAGTACCTAAAATGGTAAAGTGCTTTGTGGCACGTCATCGCACCAGGTAAAGTAACAGTGGTACTTATTTTTGCTTCCCAGAGGGAAATTTTGACAAAACTTGGGTTTACAACTGCCATAGCAAATCACTAAGTTCACATGTACCGCTGATGTGCACGTGAATCGGTAACTGTGATTGCACGGAGTTGACCTGAGGGTGACATCAAGACTTTCAGCGTATGAACATGTACATACCTTCCTTTGTAGAAGCAGTGTAATGACATCAAGTGCAGATTCTAAACATGTTGCATGGCCACTTGGTGCCTGATCCATTGATGGGCCAACATCTAAGCACAGCAAAATTGCCTCCTGTGAGAAAAATTGACAATATTTGTGAAAGGTTCTGTCAAAACCAGACGTTTCAGGGAAGACCTTAAAACTTAGAAAGACACAACAAATGAACATGGGAGGAGGACTGTACACTGGCACTCTGGGTCCAGCAAAGCTCAGTTTGGGGACCAGCGTGAGAAATCTAATTTGGTGCCGAAGTGATACTTCTGCAAGTCTAATTCACAAGTAACATGCGTCAAATTATCCTTAAAAATCCTGAAGTCATTTAAAACAAACTTGCTTTGATTTTCCCTCCAAATTTCACTCAGGATAACCAAACATCTGAAAGTTGGAACTTGGAAGTTGGATTTTTCCCCAGGGCTGCTTGTTAACAAGGTACATACATGTATGTATGTAGCTTCCATAATTAATACACAGGGTGGATAAAAAAAAAAAAAAAACAACGAAACCGAGATATTATTGCTAATTGGAACAGAAGTAGGGCACATGTGAATCAAAGGGAGATATCCTCTGTACACTTTGGGTTGAATTTCCTCTTTAAAATGACACCCCGATCATGTCCTTACCACTGCTTACATTCACAGTTGACTGACATGACTGAGCAGTGACTAGCCCCTTAAATGTGGCCAATTTACTGGACTACCTCCGTAAATAAAGGCCACACTTCCACCATGTACAAAAACATGTCAAACTTTGTCAAATTTTGATTTTCACATTTAGGCTTAGTTTGTAGGTTTTTGTGGCTTTAGAAGCATACTCACCCTCTTCATAGGCTAATCAGAAAGTGCTGCCTTTTTCAGATGTCTATTTTTTGTGAAATTTCAAGATTCATTTGCACACGTTTGCGTATCAAAATTTCAACATGAAATTTCACAAAAAATTAGACATCTGAAAAAGGCAGCACTTTCTGATTAGCCTATAAAGAGGGCGAGTATGTTTCTAAAGCAAAAATAAACTACACTGTACAAACTAAGACTAAATGTGAAAATCGAAATTTGACAAAGTTTGACATGTTTTGTACATGGTGGAAGTGTGGCCTTTATTTATGGAGGTAGTCCAGTACATTGGCCACATTTATGGGGCTAAGCAATGACCAATTTTATGAAAGGGTCTATGCTACTTTTCATGGTGAAATCTCTTTTTTCCCCCAACCTGCCTTGATTGGCAACCAAAGCCTTTCACTCTGTGACAAATGACACCACAAAACCCACAATTAAAAAGTGGCGCAATTCTCTAAATAGGCCGTAGACCCTTTCATAAAATTGGTCGCATTCAGGCATGCCGAAGCTTAGCCCAGGTTGGACTCTGTTGTGTACACGCAACGGAGTCCAGGGTATGAATCTCTCCTGCCATAGCGAAAAAAATTATAACACATTTTTTGCATATTTTTACTTGACGGAGGAAGCTGAAATTTCGGTTATATATTCCTTGTGTCCAGAATTGTGCCTGCGCTGGGTTTAGAAAAGGCAAATATGTCCGCGGGCATCGTGTTTACCGAAAATAAACCGCAATCCCACGCTTTCGTTGAAAACATTTCCGTACGAACTCCCCCTGTGTCTTTCGGGACTTTTAACGATTTTTAATGAATATTAACGTTTAATTCCAAAACTTGCAAATTTTCCCTCGCCGTGTCTGCACACCGGCAGCAAACGGTAGTCCGAGTAACTTGGACCCAACTTATCACCTTTTTAACATTCGGACATGGTCTTGCGATAGTGGGGTCCAAGCTAATCCGTATATGCCGAGCAACACAATTTTTCATCGATGTCAACTTAATCATCGATGTCTACTTGTACAAATGTACCTCATGTTTTTGTTGGGCAATGTTGGGTTTTTGGGACTAGGACAAAATTGTGTTGCTCGGCATATACGGATTAGCTTGGACCCTACTATCGCCAGACCATGTCCGAATGTTAAAAACGCGATAAGTTGGGTCCAAGTTACTCAGACTACCATTCCCCAAAGTCTATAAATTGCTCCATTTTATCTGGGTCAGGGAACCAGACTACAAGAACATGATTGGTTTTCTTGCAATGCAGAATTGAATTACACGGGAGGCTCAACCAGCTCAATGCTGAAGCATCTGTCCAGCAAACATCCCATGTCCGGACAGTCGGGCTCTTCAACAAGTGGGCCTCGCCAGCAGCAGCAAACAATTGCCGGTTATTTTGGACGGCAGGAGTGCAGCCCGGCCAAGGCAGAAAGAATTTCCCAACTACTGGCTGAGATGGTAGCAATCGACTCGCTTCCTATCTCGGTCGTGGAAGGTACAGGTCTTCACCAGCTATTGGGTTTCCTTGAGCCGGGATATACGGTTCCATCTCGTTCAGCGGTGACGGCACGAATCCAAAAGATGTACCAATCGAAGAAAGAAGCGCTAAAGGCCAAACTTGCAGGATGTGACCACGTAGCCCTGACGACGGACTGCTGGACTTTTCGGGGCCAGGAAGGGTTCATGACAGTTACTGCACACTTCCTTGACAGCGAGTGGTCCTCCAAGGATGCCGTCCTGGACACTTCGCCCATAATGGCTCTGGCAGCAGACGACGCAGATGACGAACCCGAAGGACCACAGCGCCATACTGCCGTGGCACTTGCGGCCCAGCTAGGCCGTGTCATTGATGAATGGGGGCTGCAAGGAAAAGTTAGCGCTGTCGTTCATGACAACGCATCCAACGTAAAAGACCTAGGGCAGCGGAACGATACGTTAGACGTTGGATGTGCGGCGCACAAACTTCAGCTAAGTATTAATAAGGGCCTTGAGGCATCCCGGCAGGTTACATCCGCCATAGCAGGAGTCAGCCAGCTTGTCGGCCATTTTCGCCGAAGCACCATCGCGACCAAGGCCCTGGAGCAGAAAGGCCCTGGGCAAGATAACTGACATCACGATCACATTTTAATATCATGTAAAAGAACATAATAGACAAATAGGCTTACAGTACAATATTAAATTACTAGGTAAGAAAGTTAATGACAACATCCATTGTAAAACTGAAATCGATTGTTTCAATTTTAAAACGTGCACGTACTTATGATTTCCTTACTTTAGGTGGCTACAACATGTCCGTCTTACGGGAGCAACGTGAGTGGAAGCTGCGTATATCCGATAATTTGCGGCCTCCAAGGTCATCTCCAGATGAAAGACGAAGACTCGGCTCCCGTGAAGGCGTTGAAGACGGCTACATGTAACGACTTGGCAAAAAGGTATACATAAAGATTGCTATTGACCACGTCTACTTCGGTAACTACAAAAGATCAT
Organism: Patiria miniata; assembly: GCF_015706575.1. Classification (NCBI taxonomy): domain Eukaryota; kingdom Metazoa; phylum Echinodermata; class Asteroidea; order Valvatida; family Asterinidae; genus Patiria; species Patiria miniata. The sequence continues at coordinate 1,568,433 of NW_024037057.1, forward strand.
AGGAATAAGCCGATCGTCTTGGTTGTCTGAGTGTGTCGATACCAAGTCTACTTCGGTAACCACAAAAGATCATAGGAATCAAAGTCTGTTCTATTTCGATTTTCGGCAACCACAGAGGATCAAAGATTACAACTTGGGTTATTGCGTTCTCAATAGAGTGTTCAAACGCCGACAAAAAGTCATTTTCAGTAGATTTAAGCATACAACATGAAAGATAAATTTTCTTTCTTAACGATGTTTTGCTTGTTTTTTTTTTTTTGTAATCTTTCTTGAACAGGTTTAGCGGTGAGATTGCTGATGTCCCGCTTCTCACACCAGTTGTGGATCCCAGATACAAAGACCTGGGTTTCCTTTCCAATGCGCAACAGGAGCGAGCAAGAGATGGTTTACGCGAGATGCTGGCTACAATTACTGCAGCACCTCCTCAGAAGAGACAGCGCATGGAGACTACTGAGGAAACGTCAGCAATGGCGTTCCATTTGAGCGGTGGAGCCAAGGTGGTTGGAGATGAGGAGACACCCGAGGAGGAGAGGGCGGAGAGGTCACCTTTGGACGACTTTGCCGAATATCTCCGCGCCAAACCAGCCAGACTTGATACAGACCCATGTCAATGGTGGCTTGCCAACTCGCAACATTACCCATCAGTAGCGAAGGTCGCAAGACAGCTCCTCTGCATTCCGGCAACCTCAGTTCCATCAGACCGGGTCTTTTCTACCACCGGCAACATCGTGTCTGCAAAGCGCAGTTGCTTAACATCTGAAAACGTAAACATTCTCATTTTCCTGGCGCAGAACTCAAAATTAAATCTCTAGGTTGACCAACAGCTCCACAAGTCCGCCAACTTCAGTGCAAGTTATCACGTCTGATTATTCACTTATTTGTTGTTAAGTTGAGAAATTCCTCCATTTTTGTTTATTGTGTCTAGTTTAATTGTGTCCAGTTTAATTGTGTCCTCAGTTGTCGTCCAGATCATCTAGAGCATTGATAACATTTCCAAAAGTGCATTTTAAAAGTTAACCATCTGACTCCTTATTTATTATTATTGAGCATTTTAGAGCTGTTTGGATAGTATTGTGTATCAAAGGGTAACTTACTAACTAACGGCTCCATTACGGCTATTACGGCCACGGGATATATACAACTGATGGAACTTGGAACACTAGTAGGGCCTTTCCAATCCCAGTTCATAATTTGTTTTTCTTGTTCTAAAATAAATTGTTTTCATATCTACATCGAAGCCATTGTTGTTTATTTAAATGTTCCTATATTTGTGTTTTTTTTAACCTTTTGTATCAACAATGAACCAGTCCGGTACCAGTTCCGTTCCTCTAGTTTCCTGCTTTCGTTTAATAAAACTTAAACTGTTCAGAAAAGTCAAAACTGTTTGTTAATTAATTGTTTTTCTTTAACCCGATTTTTTCTGATGTACGATGTCTCAAAGCCTGAGAAAGTTTTAAGGGCATTTATAATTTCCTATGATCGAACAAAGTGTAGATAAAAAAAATATACCTTTAACAACAAATGATATAATAAAAAAAATAACCGCGCGCCAATATTTTCTGCGGAACTGGCCAATCACAACGCACGTAAGAAGTGCAACTTGATTAGCGTAGTACAGCACGCATGCGCCGGGTCCCTATGATAAAGCACGACACCATTTGTGCACGTGCTTTTATTTACTGTTAATAGTACTGACTAATTCATGCTACACCGGCACGGTGTAGCATGAATTTAGGTTTTATGAAATACGGACTCATTGGTGGTATTGCGCATGCTCTTGACCGGGAAAGGGTACCCGGGAAAGGGTACCCGGTTCCAGTCAAAACCGTAAACAGACAGGCCTACGAATTAAAAAGTTGAGATCATTATAAAAACCACTTTCCGCATACGGCGATAATAGGAAGTCCACCTCCATTTGCACACTCCGCGCATGTCTATTTTCACAGGTATCGTACACGGAATAAACCACACCACCGTCGGATTTTTTTCATATCAATTTGAAAAGGAAGAGTTATACTACACAAAAGACAGGACAATTCGGGAAGGTTAGTGGGCAATCTGTATTCCGAACGAGAAACGTGACAAGTGCCGCGATAATATGGCAACCCATCCTAAAGGTGATTTTTGAGCAATAAAAATATTTTTGACTCTAATTTGATCAAAACAAAACAGGGGGGGAGCAACTATAGAATGCAGGGCCATGCCGGAAAATGTGTTTTTTTTTTGTAGTTGGATGCGATGTGAGGAGTGGGGTCGTTGAGTAAAATGGCACTCTTTGAGAACGAAGCAACTTTGGTATGATACTTCTCCTATGCGTACGCGGGTGGGTACGGTACGGCGGGTATGACATGACCAAAGATCTGCCGTAGGTGCTATAGGAACGTAGATGTATAAAAAAAAAATAGAGGGCGGTTTAAAGAGTAAATTAGCATGAAGTAAATTGTGATCAATAGAGGGCGCTATAGAGAGTGAATTATTGGCAAGTACATGTATGTAGTATATATACCGAGAGAGACGGCTTGGGATGTCTTGGATGCGTGGATGCGCGGTGGATGAGTATGAAGTCATCAATAGAGGACGCTTTATTTACCCGCGGACCCTATACTGTATTTACCCTATAGGACCATTGGAACATTCAATGCTCAAACACTCATAAAAGACTATCGCCTATATGAGCTGACTAAGCTTTGTAAAACTCAACATTATGACATCATTGGGATCCAGGAACATCGTCGGGTCCTAGACACAGCAATCACGTGCCTTGATATTGGAGGTGGGTGGAAGGCACATCTTGCAACCGCCCGAGCCGGAGGCCATGGTGGTGGGGGTTTTCTGATCTCACCAAGAGTAGCCAGTACACTACTAAATATTGAACCATTGCACCATCGAATAATCACAATGACTGCACAACTTAATAACAAATGGTTACATGTAATAAATTGCCATATGCCGACTGCCCGTGCTGCTGATGCTACCGGCACTACTGACTGTATTGACATCATTGGTCGTTACCTCGATTCGAAACCGAGTCGCGATATAACGGCATTTGTCTGCGATCTCAATGCTGACCTCCCGCCAGATGGTGTGACTGTGAAGAATAGCCATCTTCATCAAGCTCGTCTCAAGCACATGACACCTCACGTCGAAGCTGTTTCGCACTTTGTTGTAAGCAGCGATCTTGTAGCATGTAATGGTGTTATGCGACAACGTCGTACCAAGCTTCTGACCTTTTATGGCCCTCGGAAACGAAAATGTCGTCTAGACTACATATTCGTGAACAAGAAATGGACGCGTCTGATACGCAAGGTGCACAATATCAAGCCACACTGCGTTTGCTCGGACCACACACTTCTAACATGGACACTCAGCATGCAACTTTGGAGACCAACGAAACACACCCGGAAAGAACGCCCATTACTCTGGTCTGCCCTACGAAAAACTGCAATACAGCATCGCTTCACCGCTGAAACGTTTCGTAGGCGTGACAAAAGGCCAGGCTACTCAGCCTATGTTGAATCGGTAAGACATGCTGCAAACACAGTTTTACCCAAGCGCCGACCCCCACCAAAGGTCTGCTTATGGGATACAGATCCGGAAGTGCAACAAGCTAGACATCAACTCAATACTGCAAACAGAACAAATCCCAACTCAAATCATCGACAGTTGGAGGTGAATCTCGAAAACACATACACTCGACGAAAAGAAGAGCTCATACATCAAATATCCAATGAGATTTCAGAACATCACGAGGCAGGTCGCAGTCAAGCAGTCTGGTGAGCTATTGACAAGATCACCGGCAGGAAAACACGACCGAACACCATTGTTTCTGCAGAGTCCGTAGATGATCGGTTAATGAAGATAGCTAGCTACTTTCACAGGCTTCTGAACACACAGCCTCTTGACCTGGATCTACCACCGCTCGGTCCTCTACCGTTGGCACCTAACATAAACGTCGGTGCTATTACAATCGAAGAACTCCACAAGGCCGCCCAACAAACTCCTCCAGGAAAGGCTGCAGGTCCCGATGAGCTGCCATCCGATATTGTTGGCATTTTGCCGCTGCTGGAGTGTGTGCTGCCCATTATGAACGACGTGCTTGCTGGCAATGATCCTCCTCCGGAATGGCGCCAGTCCATCATTGTCGCGATCCCCAAAAAAGGCAATAGTACAAAACTCAACAACCTGCGCGGACTGAGCCTTATGTCAGTTCATGCAAAACTCTTCAATCGTGTGCTACTGATCTGCCTTCGCGAGCGGCTAGAAACACTCATTCTACCACTGCAGGCTGGTTTCCGACCTAATCGTAACACTGTGGAACAAATCGCATGCCTCCGAATAGCAATCGATGCGTGTCGCTCCAGAAAGCGGAGTCTAGTGGTAACCTTTGTTGACTTCTGCAAGGCTTTTGACTGTGTCAATCGCGGGGCACTCAGAGATATTCTGGCATTCTATGGGATACCCACATCTTTCATCAATGCAATAATGTCACTCTACACCAACACAGCCGCATGTGTACGCACATCTTCGGGATGCACTGACGAATTCAAAACAACATCTGGTGTACTTCAAGGTGATACTTTGGCACCATATCTTTTTATCATCGTCATGGATTACATCCTGCGCACATCACTTACCATTGAGGATGGCTACACTGTGAGAAGACGCTTGTCGGCGCGATGGACAGCCGTAAAAATCCCTGCACTCGCATATGCCGATGACGCTGCGCTGATGTCTGATGACGTGGATGCAGCTCAACGCCAACTGCTTCGCTTTGAGGCAGCATCAGTCCTATGTGGGATGGGGTAGCTAGTGACAGTGCCAAAATGCAGCTATTCCATTCCACAGTAGAGTCAGTGCTCCTGTACAGCTGTGATGCCCTAGCAATCACCGAAACCATGGCCAGGCATCTTGATGCTTCACACCGTGCTCTCATCCGTTTTTGTCTTGGTGTCCACTATCCAGAACGACTTTCCAACGACGGTCTGTACGCTCGTACTTCCGCAGCACCAGCCACAACCACCCTGCTGAGAAGTCGCCTTCGCCTCCTTGGTCATGCACTGCGAAGACCTCAGGTGCCTCTGGCCATCTTCATGAACCCACAAAACCAACCATCAGAACCCTTTCGACAGGGCGGGGGACTACGTCACACCTACATGGCACAAATCATTGACGACCTAAATGCCATCGGCCTCAGTCATGGTCAGGCTGCTCGAGCTGCCCAGGATCGGGCTGGATGGCAAAGACGACTTTCGAGCATTGGAAAAGCCACCGGTCACAACGCCTCGAGCCGACTTCGACTCCAGTAGCGTCAACTCAACAACCCTATAGGACCCTTTACTTTATTTCCCTGTCTAAACCAACCCAAACCTACCCACTCCTTCTTGGATGCGTGGATGCGCGGATGCGGGGTGGGCATGAAGTAAATTTTAATCAATAGAGGGCACGTTATTGGAAGCCTGGATACGCAGATGCGGGGTAGGCATGAAGTAAATTTTAATCAAAAGAGGGCGCTTTATTGGATGCCTGGATGCGCGGATGCGGAGTGGGTATGAAGTACATTTTAATCAATAGAGGGCGCTATAGAAATGCACAAATGGCATGAAGTTAATTTTAATCAATAGAGGGTGCTTCATTGGATGCGCGGATGCGGAGTGGGCATGAAGTAAATATTAATCAATAGAGGGCGCTATAGAAAACCGACTGTGCATCCACGCAGCCATGGATGCGCGGATATAGAATGGAGTGGCCCTGTATTCTATAGTTGTGCCAACAGGGGCCCTACACTTCATGATCGCCCCTTTAACTTAGGGTATTTCCGAGTGGAATGGTGGGGTTCTTGGTTCTTGGTTGGTTCTTCTCTTAAATACTCCACGTGGGAGTTTATACAGGAGGATAGAAACACCGGGGCAAACCCCTTCTCTTATAATGCGCCTATCAATTGTTCCCCCCCCCTTCTCCTCCCCCCCCCCCCCCCCCCCCGGGCTGTGGGGATTGTCACTTTTGAAGTGACAAAATCCCCACCCCTCGGGCAAAATTTGAGTGACAATCCCCAACCATGCCCCGACTTACATGTATGTGGGGTGCACTAGTGATTTGCCTTTCCATTAGTATGCCAACGTTAACAATGCAATTTGAGTGAGACCAAAATCCCCACCCTGGGGCATGAAAAACGTGACCAAATCCCGACATCGGACCTGGGGCAGCGTGCATCGGAGGGGTGGGGGAAATATTTGATAGGCGCATTACTAGCTATATAACTTATAAGTGTTTACTGGGTTCTTTTACGTGCATTATACAACACACGGCTTTATGTCCTATCCAAAGGACGAAGCAAAATAATGGTTAAGTGCCTTGCTTAAGAGCACAGGTGTCCGCCGGCGGGCTCGAACCCACGTCACCACTGTTGCGCCTCTGAAAGTAAAACAACAGTACTAGGCCTACATGTTGGGATTGCAGGTCAACTCGCCCCCTGGCCGACTCGCCTCTTACCGACTCGCCCCTGACCGACTCGCCCCCTGACGGACTCGACCCTTACAAGCTCGCCCCCTGGCTGACTCGCCTCCTAGCCGACTCGCCCCCTCGCAAACTCGCCTCCTAGCCGACTCGCCCCCTGACCGACTCGCCCCCTGACCGACTCGCCCCCTGACCGACTCGCCCCCTTGAAAATTATGCACCGTACAGGGACATCGTGAAATAAAAATAAAGACAGTGGAGCACATTGCCTGGTCCCAACGTGAAACTTAATGGAGCCGAATTACTCAAACGCAAGTTTGAAGGATTTCCAATACCAATGCAAAAAAGTATCGATCCTTTATAAAGAATTTGGGTTTGGAAACACCTTAGCACAACTTTACCAATATAGCGCAGCGTGATTTTTTGCGGAGTGCGTATTGGGCATGTGCGCGTAGTAGCGTTCACGGTGACTGCCGGCGGGCACGGCAGGTACATGTACCGGTGGGTGCTGGTGTGGCAGGTAATTCTGTCCCCCCCTGGTAAATGTGTCCCCCCGGACAGATCTACCGGGTCGTGACCCGGTAAATCTGTCCGGGGGGACACTTTTACCTAGGTGAACCTGTCCCCCTCTAGGTAAATCTGTCCCCCTGCACGACGTTAAATGTGTCCCCCCTGGTAAATGTGTCCCCGTGCAACGTCACAAGTCTAGCACCTAGACTGTATATTAGTGAAGATATTAACTGTTTTTGCTCGGCGCCTTGCTAAATTCGGGAATGCTGCTTACTCCCGTTTTGATGACGACTTCGGGAGCGAACGATTTGCATGGTGGGCGTGCGCGCGAGTGTACCGCACCTACGGAGGGCGCCAGGGCCGCGGCCGGGGACGGGGACAACAGTGCACCAGCAGCAGGCCTGCGGCGCGGTGACCCGTGTCGCGTATAATTTTGCCAATTCTCCTCATTGAAGTCCGCCATGACAGTCACACGCATATCGGCGGCTGATGCGCGAGGGCGTGCTAGCGATAGGTTGAGTATTACTACGCGTGCCTTCTTGCAGAAACATAGATCGGTAACTTGATTAACATCTAAACGTTAATTTCATTTTGATAATTATTGATGAAGGGTGGAAACTCTAAAAATGTATACCCTGTGCGCTGAATTCATTATAATAACATCAATATAACAACTTATGCGTGCAAAACCAGGGGGGACAGAATTAACTGGAGGGGACAGAATTACCTGGAGGAGGACAGAATTAACGGGACAGGGGGGACACTTGTACCTAGGTAATTCTGTCCCCCCGGACACTTTTACCGGGGGACAGAATTACCGTCCACACCGGCGTGCGATAGGTACCGGTACGGTGGGTGCCGGCGCGCAGCAGGTATACCCGCGTTCACCGTTTGTCAATGACATAATTTGTAAATCTCAACTCAAGGTCCTCAGTTTCATCATGGTTTCATTCAAAAATATTTTTAGAATAAATGATATTTGAAAAATCAAAAAATGTTTTTCATTTTTTTGGTTTAGTGGTGTTCTTATCAAACACATGAAACATACCGAACGGTTTTGAAAAAGTTATAAAAGAGGCTCAGAAATGGAACTTTCAGAACCAAATTTTGAATTGGGCAATTAAATAGTTCAATCCCAAAACTCAGATATAACGAAGCTGATTTGCTGGACTCTCTGTGTTCCCCTCCATGCACTGTCTTTATTTTTTTTTTTTTTTACGATGTCCCCGTACGGTGCATCATTTTCCACGGGGCGAGTCGGTCAGGGGGCGAGTCGGTCAGGGGGGCTAGTCGGCTAGGAGGCGAGTTGGCGCGGGGGCGAGTCGGCTAGGGGGCGAGTCAGCCAGGGGGCGAGCTTGTTAGAGGCGAGTCGGTCAGGGGGCGAGTCGGTCAGGGGGCGAGTCGGTCAGGGGGCGAGTCGGTCAGGGGGGCGAGTCGGTAAGGGGCGAGTCGGTAAGGGGTGAGTCGGCCAGGGGGCGAGTTGACCTGACACCCATCATGCCCATCATGCCCATGAGTCCGGCGCTCTTCATTGTCTTAACCGGGTATTCTGAATTACTCCCCCTTCAGTATACGATCGCCCTATATCAGCCCATGATCAGCCTATGGCCTAACAACATTAAAACAATACCTTTTCTTTCGCCATGATGTCCTCCACATGTGTGTATTGCTGCTGCTGCTGTCGCTGATGTCAAGTTCGCGCACGCCCGCCGCGGACGAAACCGCCAACCGTACCGTACAATAACAAAATACCGCAGCCGCCACCATTTGGGGCAACATATGGGACCCAAAAAATTGGACTGGTATGTGTGTAGCTACATACACTCTACATAAAAAACTAGAATAAAGCGCCCTCATCAGACAAAAAATACAAAAAATGCTGCACAAAATTCCCATGTATACGTAGTACCCGTTGCATAGGGTGATGATAGCCTTTAATTACAGAAAAAAAGACTTTCTACAGAATTTATGTCGTGCGCCAAACAGTTAAAAAAGTCTACAGACATCTACCCTGTACAGAAAAAGTCTACACGCATCTACCCTGTACAGAAAAAGTCTACATGCATCTACTCTGTACAAAAGAAGGTCTATACGCATCTACCCTGTAGAAACAAAGTGTAGATGCATCTGACCTGCACCAAAAAAAGTCTACATGCATCTACCCTGCCCCAAAAAAGTCTACACGCATCTACACTGTACAAAAAAGGGTCTACACGCATCTACACTGTACAAAAAAAAAGTCTACACGCATCTTCCCTGCACAAAAAAGTCTACACGCATCTACCCTGCACAAACATGACAAAAGAGTCTACACGCATCTACCCTGCACAAAAAAATGTCTACACACATCTACACTGTAGAAAAAAAGTCTACGCACATCTACACTGTACAAAAAAGGTCTACACGCATCTACACTGCACAAAAACAGTCTACACGCATCTACCCATGCGTGTTGTTTCTACAGGGTATGTAGACCTTTTTTTGTACAGGGTAGATGCGTGTAGACTTTTTTGGTGCAAGTCGGATGCATCTAGATTCTGTTTCTACAGGGTAGATATGTGTAGACCTTTTTTGATCAGTGTAGATTAATGATGTGCAAACTCGACCAGAAACCGAAACCGACCTCAGGGCGGTTTAGCCATCTTTTGAAAAAACACACGAAATAAACCGAAATAAACCGAAACAGTTGAGAAATTCAGGTGATCCAACATTATTGACAGTCACTGTGACCGCAGCCCTGGTGTGGTGTGGCCACCGAGCGCACTATCAAGTTCCCACGGTATTAATTTCTCCAGTCGGATGGGACTGACAGTGAAATAGATACATTGTAACAGTTTTCATGATTACTGCGTGATGATACCATGCGTTTGTTCAATAAGCGGAGTTACCAGGTACTCTCGACTTTTTCTGTACAGTGTAGATGTGTGTAGACTTTTTCTGTACAGTGTAGATGCGTGTAGACTTTTTCTGTACTGTGTAGATGCGTGTAGACTTTTTCTGTACAGTGTAGATGTGTGTAGACTTTTTCTGTACAGTGTAGATGCCTGTAGACTTTTTCTGTACAGTGTAGATGCCTGTAGACTTTTTCTGTACAGTGTAGATGCCTGTAGACTTTTTCTGTACTGTGTAGATGCGTGTAGACTTTTTCTGTACAGTGTAGATGTGTGTAGACTTTTTCTGTACTGTGTAGATGCGTGTAGACTTTTTTTGTACAGTGTAGATGTGTGTAGACTTTTTCTGTACAGGGTAGATGCGTGTAGACTATTTCTGTACAGGGTAGATGTGTGTAGACTTTTTCTGTACTGTGTAGATGCGTGTAGACTTTTTCTGTACAGTGTAGATGCGTGTAGACTTTTTCTGTACAGTGTAGATTTTTTCTGTACAGTGTAGATGTGTGTAGACTTTTTCTGTACAGTGTAGATGTGTGTAGACTTTTTTTGTACAGTGTAGATGTGTGTAGACTTTTTCTGTACAGGGTAGATGCGTGTAGACTATTTCTGTACAGGGTAGATGTGTGTAGACTTTTTCTGTACTGTGTAGATGCGTGTAGACTTTTTTCTGTACAGGGTAGATGTGTGTAGACTTTTTCTGTACTTGGTAGATGTGTGTAGACTTTTTCTGTACAGTGTAGATGTGTGTAGACTTTTTCTGTACAGTGTAGATGTGTGTAGACTTTTTCTGTACAGTGTAGATGTGTGTAGACTTTTTCTGTACAGTGAAGTTGTGTGTAGACTTTTTTCTGTACAGTGTAGATGTGTGTAGACTTTTTCTGTACTGTGTAGATGCCTGTAGACTTTTTCTGTACAGTGTAGATGCCTGTAGACTTTTTCTGTACAGGGTAGATGTGTGTAGACTTTTTTCTGTACAGTGTAGATGTGTGTAGACTTTTTCTGTACTGTGTAGATGTGTGTAGACTTTTTCTGTACTGTGTAGATGCCTGTAGACTTTTTCTGTACAGTGTAGATGTGTGTAGACTTTTTCTGTACAGGGTAGATGCGTGTAGACTATTTCTGTACAGGGTAGATGTGTGTAGACTTTTTCTGTACAGGGTAGATGTGTGTAGACTATTTATGTACAGTGTAGATGCGTGTAGACTTTTTCTGTACAGGGTAGATGCGTGTAGACTTTTTCTGTACAGGGTAGATGCGTGTAGACTATTTCTGTACAGGGTAGATGCCTGTAGACTTTTTCTGTACTTGGTAGATGTGTGTAGACTTTTTCTGTACAGGGTAGATGTGTGTAGACTTTTTCTGTACAGGGTAGATGTGTGTAGACTTTTTCTGTACAGGGTAGATGCGTGTAGACTATTTCTGTACAGGGTAGATGTGTGTAGACTTTTTCTGTACAGGGTAGATGTGTGTAGGCTTTTTCTGTACAGGGTAGATGCCTGTAGACTTTTTCTGTACAGGGTAGATGCCTGTAGACTTTTTGAATGGCGCACGACATAATTATGTAGATGTACCGGTACATGTACATGTAGTCTTCTTTTTTTTAACTATAGGCAACGGTACTACGTACATGTAGACATGGGTATTTTGTGCAGCATAGTTTTTTTTGTCTGATGAGAGCGCTTTATTCTAGTTTTTATGTAGAGTGTATGTAGCTACACACGTACCAGTCCAATTTTTTTGGTCCCATATGTTGCATGGTATAGCCGCCACGGTTTATTTTTTTGATACCCAGCTGCCACAAGAGGGCGCTGTACGACGAGTGAATTACCGGAAGTTATGCATGTTGAGGCGCGCGATGCTCGAAACTTTCCAAATCAGTTCAGGTGGGTAGAAACTACTTAATTCTAGAAGTAGGTAGAAACTAGACCGGTAAATGTATTTCAAATACTGGACCCTCTTTGGCAAGATTACCATATGCGAAGTTCACTAATTTTCCTCTGTACCCAGCCAGATAGCAATTTCATGTCATCAAAGTCAATTTGAGCTAGCAGTGAGAAAATACATTTTCTTAGAAAACACTCATAGGGTTTGTACACAGGGTGTTGAGTGAACTTCGTATATGGAAATCTTTCCTTCCTTTGTACTGTGAACATGCAAAAACAGAAGAAAGCTTCAAAAGGATTACACAAAAGTTACAGCTGGACCAAATGCAACTTCCGGCCACTTCCTTTAGTAATTGATCAGAACTATCTGCAGTCCTGAGGGCTCTTTTCGAAAGGTCCTGTGATGTCAATATAAAATACATTTTGAAAATAAAACCTCTTTCCTATGCATTTTTGTGTGCATGCTGTTATAAGTACCTAAACAATTAAAAGGTTAACTTTACAGAATAGAGTTGAAGGTTCAACTGTATCTTAAATTTAGAAAAAAAAATTAAAAATAAGTATAAAAGACCAATAGACACACATAAAAAAGTTACAAAATAAAATATTTTCCTATCTACCTACTTGGATCATTTTTAGGGCTTAACAGTAAACACACAATTGTTTTTCTCGGAACGAACAATTAACCAAATATAATATGGCAGTGTTATGTGCATGATTGTTTCCATAGCTATTCATTTTCATTGTGGTTAATTTTCATGTGGTTATGTTCGATGTTTGTCATGTGTATATATTTTTATATGCAGGTTCACTAGTTTTGAAATTGGCAAGTAACAAAAAATGAGAATGGGAATTGGTATGAGAATTCTGTGGCAGAAATGGTCTTCATTGAACAAATACTACAATGCGATGCTACATAATGCATACAGGAACTACATGTACATATCCACAAGGAACATATCTGCTGGCAGTGGTGAGTTCATTTCAAGTGTAGGTGCACTGATCTGCATTGTGCACCCTGCTCAATCCAACAGGTCTTGTTGGATTGAGCAGTAAACTTCTTGTATCTATTCCTGTTGAAATCTGTTGGATTCAGCAGGCAGACTTGTATTCGAGTCACCAAACATCGAGTCCGAGTCACCTCTCCCGAGTCCCGGGTCATGCAGGTTGAGTCCGAGTCATGAGTCACAAGTCACAAAGGTCGAGTCCGAATCACGAGTCACCTTTAATATATATATATGAGATATATTTTGAGGTACTGCTAAAACCTCACTGTGTACATTTTCCATTATTTTTCACAGCTTTTCTCTAATTTAATTAATTAACTGGAATTACATGTTGAACATGTAAAATAAGGCAAGGCACCAGTGTCTGGAAAGGATAATCTGGTACTGAACACTGTCGAGCTTGCATTTACGCAATACCAAGGGCGGACGCTGGGGTACATGTTTCGATACATTGATTTCCCAAATCAATATGGAAACAAGCCAGCCGCACGCGCTTTGTATGTACAGTACTTGGCTGCATTTCTTCTGCACCGCACAGACTGTATCGCTTGCTCAGGAGAGGATCGTCTTCAAAATAATTTGTAAATCCTATATTGTTGAAAAAAATAAGTGATTTGTGGTAATTTTGGTCGAGTCCCGAGTCACGCAGGTCGAGTCCGAGTCCACAGGGTCGAGTCCGAGTCCAAGTCATCTGTCAACATGGCTCGAGTCTGAGTCACGGAAAATGGGACTCGAGTCATACAAGTCTGTCAGCAGGTAACTGAAAACATCCAGAGTCGGATTCTGTTAGGTGTAACGCCAAGCTGGACTCTGTTGGATCCAGCAGGAAACAGAAAAATAAGGCACGGTTGGATTCTGTTGGATTGAGCATGCCAGTCATTTTATATTTTCAAATACCTGATTATGTAGGACTGTTGGATTGAGCAGGAAACTCGGATGAGTAAGCGTCAGGCTGTTTTTGACTTGAAATCCTGATAATGCTTTTCTTTTGTGTTCTGTAATTTCCTGACTGATACTGATACAGCTATAAGCTTTCATTGTTTAGCAATCTTATTATGCACTCAAATTAATTGCGTCTTATCGTCCACTATTTTGATTCAAGAAAAAGTTTGATGACTCCGCTAAATATCAACCAAATATTCAGGGATTGAATACTTGAAACAGTCATTATTATTAACTGAAACTACAATGCACATACAAGGTGAGTCATAGGAAGCATCCTAGCCACAATGCATCACAGGGCTAAGAAGTTGCAAGTGAATGATGAATCATAATTGAAGATGCATTTGTTGGAATCGCAGAATATATATGTGACTATTTAGTTCAACTCTCTCATAAGAATCAAACAAACTAAGGTGAAATTTTCTTGTGTTTTATAAAGACTTGTTGGAGTACCATCCTGATGTGGCATCAGCTCTCTCTCGAGATGACCCTGTGGTTGCATTGGAGAGTACTATCATCACTCATGGGATGCCATACCCTGACAATCTCAGGTAAGATGGAGAGCATTATGACCAGGGGGTCTGCAGAATCCAACTCAAGATCTGAATTCTGCCGATTGAAGGTTCAAACCCAGCTTGTAGGGTGGTGGTGAACGTTGTCCTTAGGCATGACACTCTGTCATTAATTACAACTCCACCCAGGTAAATGGGTACCTTTAACATTCACCGGTTTGTGATGTATGTATGGCGTGCAGTATGCACAATGTTATCCCCAATGTGCTAAGGTCTTTGACGTCTTTGCAATAGTCTCTCCTGACTCGCTCATTGTAACTGAATGAACAGATATATGTGCATGGAATTCATACTCCCTATGTAGCTCAGATGGATTCGGGAAGCTTATTGGTTTGGAAGAGTTGGAATAATGTAGTACCCTGAGCACCGATATACAAGATATGTATTATGCCATACGAAAGATACATACAGTAGGATAGACACATTATCAATCTTTCATCAATCATCTTATTTATATAGTGTATGTGTAGTATATCAGAATCATCGTTCCGTTTTCATTTTTTACTTTCTTTTCATTTGTAAATGTTTTATAACATTGTATCATGGAATACACCCTGTATTTAGATTTTAAGGGCCACGTTATCACAGTTCCTGAGGCTTGGTATCAACTTTAAGTGTATTTCTGATTTTGATAAATGAGAAGTTTTACATACATGTATCTGTTTTCAGGACAGCAGAGGAAGTGGAGTGCATTGTAAGACAGAATGATGTAACCCCAGCTACTATTGCTCTGATGAATGGCAAATTTCTCATTGGATTGAGACAGTCTGAATTACAACATCTATCAGAGTGTTCTGGATCAATTAAAGCATCTCGTAGAGATCTTGCATGGGGTTTGAGTCAGGTAATAGCTACTGCTATCTTATTTGTGGATTAGTTGTTGTCAAGAAACTACATTTACATGTTGCTACTTCATTTCCTTTGCTTTGTTGATTTGTTACAGTCTTACAAACGTTAGTTGTTCTCTACTTTATCTTGATTGCCTTTCTCAGTGTACAAGCCCTCTACACAGTTCAGGTCATCAGAATAATGTAGCCATTATACCTGTTATTGCTCAATTATTGACGCAACAAGAGTTGTTGAACCCAGGTTGGCTTCATGACCACTTGCTAACATACCACTGTTTAAACCTGGCACAATTCAAATCATGTGGATGTCCAAGTCACCTGTCACATCCATGCTGGTGGACATGTGAACAACATGTGCAATTACTAAATTTGTTCATAATCATGGCCCCTTTTTAATTCCTGCCTACTTTCTCTTCTAAACCCTGCAGTGTTTTTTGTGAACAATTACATAGAAGACGAACCCCATTTGTATTGATTTATGAGGCCAAACACTGACTAAAGACGACATAGAGGATCTAATGCACCGTCCACATTTGCTACCATATAATTGGTGCCATGTTTTAACGAAAACAAACTATTTGTTGATGCTGGTTGTATTTGTAGGGACTTCAATGTGGTACTACAGTATCAGCAACAATGATTGGTGCCCATCGTGCTGGTATACCTATCTTTGTGACTGGAGGAATAGGTGGTGTCCATCGAGGAGGAGAAACAAGTCAGTCACAACTTGCTCTAATCATTGGCATTACATGCATAGTGTGAATAGAGGCAATAATAGTGTGGTGGGGCTGGTTTAAGGGCCTGGTCGCTGATAATGGCCCGAGCTGAAGGTTGGGGCCATTATCGGCAACCAGGCCCCTAACTGATATTAAACCAGATGTTTACAACTGTTCCAATATCATTCAAACTGCAGTGTATGAACTGGTTGTTCACTATGAAGAACATGAAGTCCATGAAAACCATTGATTTGTTTCTAGATTGATCAACTTATTACTTAGACACAATCACATGTAATGAACACAATGCCCAACATTTGACCCTGTGGATTCCTTATGAGATTTCCTTTGAGTTCCGAGTAAGTTCTGTCAGCTCCCTTTTAGTTTTTGTGTGTATATTGTAAACCTATACATATGTACATGTACAACTGCCTTGTTTACATGTTTGTACCTGTATTGCATATTCTGCTTATACATGTAGACCTAATGCATTGCAGGTACACTGTATCTCAGAGGGTGTTTTTAATTTAGTTACAATGAATGCACACAATTTTGATCATGCCTATCCAAGCACTTCAAAACCTCTGCCCTCTAACTATGTCTTAATGCATAATGTCTATTAGGAAGCATTGATAGTTCATCTTTGTTGCGTTCATATTATTTATATCACCTTGTTAGTACATATCCTTACATTGTATTTTTTATCCCATAAACTAGGTATGGATGTGAGTGCTGATTTGACTGAATTGGGTCGAACTCCTGTTACAGTCATTTCAGCTGGTATCAAGTCAATATTGGATATTCCAAGGACACTGGAATATTTGGTAAGCATGAAATGAAATCATTATATGGTAATCTACAATTGAATCAGTGGAAGTAACAGCAAAGTAGTAGCTCAGCACTCATGTGCAGGTGTTGTGAATATAACCAACTTTTAAAACAAGTACAAAGGACCTGATGATATGTCAACATCAATAGTTTTTTTTTCATCTTGTCCAATCAGAAAACAATTGCTTTGACAAAAGTGAGAAATGACTTGAACACAGACTAGCCATCTGATAACTTGTCTCACCATACACGTGACCCGACCCAATTGTATGCAACATTTACGCGTAACACAGGCAGACCCGCACAATTGTACACACAACATGTACACATGTACATACATTCGAAACAAACATAGGCCTAATATATACGTGGCACAGGGAAACGCGGAGAAATGCTGCTGCGTACAAAGTCTATGTGGCTTGGAAAACTATACAAATTGAAATAAAAATGTGATTATAATGTCACCCGAATGCAACTTTGTTTTAGAAAATGAAAATATGTTAAAGGGAATATTCAACATTTGCAAACATCAAAAACAAAACTACCAAATTATTATGAAATCCTTACTGGACTGTTAGTGAATGACAGTCTAAAGTATCCTGTAAAATTGTGGCACCTGGTGTCGTGACATTTTCAAGAAAAGTGGTATTTTTGTATCAATTTCCAAAGCTGGGCGGCCGACCAGCATTGGAAAAAACTGGCTTTTTACAAATACTGCCCCCAATTTACCATATTTAGTTAGCGGCGCATTTTGTTTGTAATCAATTACACACCTATGAATGGGTACAAGCCAGCTAGACTGGTTCCCTGACCTTACAATTCCAGACGTCTATAAATTGCTCCGTTTTATCTTATGTGGGGTCAGGGAGCCAGACAACAGGAACATGATTGTTTTCTTGGTTTTTCCAGCATCTACGAACACAAAACTTCAAACAAGTCAGTGAAGTTTTAGAAAGTTTAAACAAATATATGCTGGGGGCGGGCAAGTTGGCCATGCAGGGGACGAGTTGGCCAGGGGGCGAATGGTAAGGGGCGAGTAGGTCAGGGAGCGAAGGTGCGAGTTGGTAAAGGGCGAGTTGACCTACAATCGAATGTAAATATAGATTAATGACACATAAGATATCCAGGAAGACAGTTTGCATTGAAATCCAGATTTAAGTGAAGTTTGACAAAGTATTGTATGTTGTATTTTTGCTGTGGACAGGAAACGGAAGGTGTTACTGTAGCAGCATATGGTCCTAGTAATGACTTCCCAGCATTCTTCACACCAAGCAGTGGCTGTCAAGCACCCATTCATGTCAAATGTGCAAAAGATGCTGCTGAACTAATAGGTAATCTGAGACTTGTAGGTTTGCATGGTGGACATGAGGAGTGAAGAATACATGTACCTTACCTGCATGTAATATGCTTAACCTAAGACCTAAACTCCCCAAAATGTGTATTCAGCAATAATAGGTATTCGTCAATATTAAGATGTGTATGTCTCTACGAGACATCTATTTTTTTATGCTTTCCAAAAGTACATGTACTTTGCCAAGCAAGTTGAACTTTGCACACCTGTAACACGTACAAAAGTTGTGTGTTTTTAAGAGATGTCTGTACAATATAGTGGAGAACACATGTTCTCTACTTTTTGTGTTGGTGCAGAAATGTGTGTCATCTTGATTGACCTAGACCTACTGTTAGTATTTGCACACATAACATCATGAATGATCCAACTGAATGGTTAAACTTGCACCACTTAACCCTTCATATTTTCATCACTTGACACCAAAAAAGTTTGTGATTTGATACATTTGCAAGTATAAAGAAAACTTCACAAATGTATGGATTTCTCAAAGAAACCTCAGACTGTTAATATCTGTCCTTCAGAAAGAAATATTTTTCAGAAAGTATAATCAGAAATTTTTATTTTCAAAACAAATTATTTTATTTTAGGAAGACTGAAAATTCCAAACCAATACAAATTTGCAACATAAACAGTTAAGGTATTTGCAGATTTTAATTTACTTGTGGAATTATATATTAAAAATCGTCTCAATTATCACATGTCTAAACAATTGTTTCAGTCAATTCCTAGTAGGACAACCACTTAAGAAACTGATATGCCACTGAATGGTTTACATTAACTGACATTTGATTTGAAATAGTTTCTGATCTTTTGCATTTGTTCCTGTTTGTTTATGCTGTCTTTTTTATGTATGGCAGATTACAGTTTATCTTTGGAGTTAGGTTCTGGCATACTGATAGGTGTTCCCATACCAGGGAGTCTAGCAGCTGAAGGCCAGGCTATTGAAGAAGCAATTCAGACAGCATTACAAGAAGCAAGGTACCCATCTGGTTGCATTGTCATTAATAATAATAATACCGGAGTCTTGTACAGCACACTATCTACCAACAATTAGGTACTCAAGGCGCTGGAAATTATGTTTCTTATTGAAGACAGGTAAATGAACTTTATGAGAAATATGAGACCCATTATGTAGCACCTTCTAAGGGTATACAAGGTGCTGCGGCGCATATTGCAGCCACTGCCAGAAACACCGGGGAAAACCCCTTCTCTTAGCGAAAAGTGTTACTGGGTTCTTTAATATGCATTACACAACACACGGGACCTACGGCTTTACGTCCCATCCGAAGGACGAAGCAATAATGGTAAAGAGCCTTGCTCAAGAGCACAAGCACCATGTTCCCACGGTCAGGATTCGAACCCATGTACCACGGCACACGAGTCAAACACCGTAACCATTAGACCACAGCACCCCACATTCTATAGACCTTTATCATGCTGCTACCATTTCAGTCATGTTCCCTGTATCCAATAACGGTACTGAATGATAATGTTTTTTGTGCAAAAAGGAACCAGACTATTTTTCCTTCCAGCCTCGCTTTGGTTACGTTGATTTGAATGGGAAAAAATCAAGAAGGCCGCAACATGAGAATGGTCTATATCATTGAACAGAGAAATGGAATGAAGTACTCCAATCTTAATAATCTTATTGACCTAACACTGACAATGTAAGTCTACACATTTCGATCAATTTTGGTTGAACAAAGGCATTAAATAGACAAAATCTTAATCGTGTACTCTCTCTTAGGCAAATAATCACAACAATTCAGGATGCTAGAAAAAAATATATAGTAATAGAATTTTTAAAAGTAGTAGTTGTGTCTGAACACATTGCAGATAAACCATTTACTACTGGACTGATACTTTTCCTTTAGTACTAAAGGTATACAGGGCAAGGAAGTGACGCCATTTATTCTCGACAGAGTCAACCAGATAACGAAAGGAGAGTCACTAAGAGCTAGTATCCTTTCAAAGTCAACATGTCAACACAATGTAAATACAGTTAGGTAGATGTTTTTTATGAACCCTAACCTCCCCAACTCCATCAAAATCCATCCCCCCATTTTGGTGCATTTTGGGGGACTTGGTCCTGCAGGCCTGGTGTGATTATGATGGACTTGGGCCTGGAGGCCTAAAGCAAAGCATGCATTGGAAGCAGTGTGATTGATGGATTTTGGAGGACTTGGTCCAGTACGTAGTAAAAGACAGTAGGAGTTAATGGTGTTTTTTTCTATTTCATCAGCTGTGTATGCTTAAATAAGGGGATAATAGTGTAATGGAGCATTTACAAATGTGTGGTTTAAAACTGTTTAGGGGCCTGGCTGCCAATAACTGCCTGAACAGGAGGCGAGGGTTGTCATTGGTGCTCAGGCCCCTAGCCGATTCAAACATCACATTTATAACTGCTCCATTGCACTATTATCCCCATTCATGAAAATTCACCTTTTATGGTCAGGAACCAGTAAACAAGTCAACAAACTTCCAACAATTTTGTTTTGTTGTGCGAGTGAAACGGAGATAATATCAGTGGTTCTCAAGCACTTGGTTATAGATGGCGCACATGGCACATCCCTGGTGTGGAGTCGCACTGAGTGGTGTGTTTTTAAGCAGTGGTTTAAAACTACCCATGGGATGGGCTCTCGACCAAAAGGAATAGGTAACCTGTCCCGTGAATCAGTGAATACGTGTCATGTTATAGGCACTGTATTACCCAGTGTTGTCTGAGAGCTTGCAAGGAAAATTGCACAAACTTGCAAGAGTAGGACTCAAACCCAAAACCTCTTTCCCTACTTAGTGCAGATATCATAACCACTAATCTTGCCAGGGTTGGCTGGCTGATTCAAATCTGAACAACTTTACTTGTAGATTTATATATGATTTTAAAGAACCCTTGCAGCTCCACAATAGTAGAGATCATTTAGAGCAGTCAACATGAAGTGGACTCGCCAACCCTCCGATGCAAACATACATTCTGTGTCAAGTAGTCCTTTCAGTTAAAATCAAACATGTGACTGTTTTCAACAGTTAAGAATTCCCAGCCTACATAACAGCAGGATTGACTGGCTGGGACTGTTTAAGTAACTTGATACAGCTATGCTTTGACTCGCAACTGTGACCACAACTTGCTTGCTTTGTCTGTTGACCCAGTTTGACTAGTCACAGTGCTTGCTTGACATAATTATGACCTGACTGCTGGTGACTAGCCTTTGTAAAAAGTATAGCATTCGAAGTGGAAGTGAATTTTGACTGTTTAAAAAGCAGGAGGGTTTAATCATGCTAATAGTTCAGTTTACAACATTTCAGTGACTGTCTTAATAACCTTAATGGTCTTCTTTCAGACATTGCACTCATTAAAAATAATGCAGAGATTGGCAGCAAGATAGCAGTGGAACTTTCCTACATACGAAAGAAAAAGGCCAGTAAGAGACCTGACAGGAGTCGGGTTGATAAACATCAAGACAGTACAATGCAGGGCAGGCCAGTAGTCATTGGGGGAAGTAATGTTGACTTGGTCTCATCAGTTCGAAACTCAAGTATAATTGTAAGTAATGCCCTTAATATTTTTGTTATTTATTTGAACATCTATTTTACCTTTTTTAAATATGAAAATTCATCAAAGATGGAAATCTACGTTTATTAGTTCAGTACTGTTTTAACATTAGAAAGTTTAGCCAATGCTTTACAAAGGCTACCAGTGCACAATATTTCACAGGCATCTTTGATTTTTGTTATGTTATAGCTTATGTAATAATGCAATCTTGCAATAATGAGCCCATATACTTGGCTAAGAAGTGTTTTTTTCTTTGTACCCATAGTTTGGCGATGAGACAAATGCTGGCAGTATACATGTCACACTTGGTGGTGTTGGACGGAATGTTGCCGACTGCATGTGTCGTCTTGGTACTTCTCCTCTGTTTTTGTCAGCCATTGGTCGTGATAGTCAGGGGGATATGTTGCTGAATCTTTCTCCACATATGGTACATAGTCAGTCAGTTTAAATGCCATTTTATTTTTGTTAGTCAGGTTAGGTGCAGGAACATATTGGAAGCACAGTGGAACGCCGCTATAAAGAACATCGCAGGATCCACAGAAATTGTTCGTAATATCGATCGCTCGGTATAACGATTTTATTAGCCGCCGGTGCTCTGGTACTCACTTTTCAATAAATAGCGCCCTTCAGAACTTCACCCTGCACGCCCTGGTACTTATAGTTACTGAAAGATGACTTTGAACATGTGCCAACTATTGAATTATGTCATTACACAGTTTTGAGCTTACTACCTACAGCAATGGGTGGCTTTCCCCTTCTATTCCTTGGGGAAATAATAGCCACTTGTCGCTCTTCTGATGACATTTTTCAAGAACAATGCTCAGTATGTTTTGTACCAAAAAATCGGGAGCCAACCACAATGTTTGGTATAACCGAATGTTCGGTATAGCGGTGTTCGGTATAGCGACGTTTCACTGTATATCATTTGCTTAGCCAAAAATATTGCTTAACAAATATATGTACTGAGGAAAAATCTGTGGAAAACCAGTCACAAGCAAGACACATTGCCTGACATTTTGGAAGTGAATTCCATACACTCTGAGGACAGACAGACAAAGGGAGAACAACAGAGTTCAGTTGGCCTCAAGATTTTTTGTTGAAAACGGTCCTCGATTGTGAGTTTGTTTGCTTAGTCTATGGGAGAGTGTGATGTTAAAGGGACAAAGGGAAAGACAATGCCTTGTCCTTGAGAGTTATGTAAAACAAGACTACATGGCCTGAATGTGTTTTTGCTGCATAAGTATTGTGTGATTTGCAAATATCTATGCTTAGCAGCTACATGTAATTGTGCCCTGGCAGCGGCTAGTCATTCAGATTCCATCCCATTACACATGTGCTTGTGTCTGGGTTATCAATTATTCATCCTAACAAATGACATTGTAGGTATTTTTTTTATAACAAGCTTGCACAAATAACAATTAAAACCCACTAGTGTTGTCTGGCACTACTCTTTGTAGAGTGCTGATATGCTTTTCTGGAGGTGCAAGTTGTAATCCATTCCTAGATTAACTTCATTTTGAAACAGAACTTTAAAAAGTGTATTCAACGAACTACAGCTTTGACAATTAGCCCTTAACCATTTCTTGTTTAAGCACACAGACCCCTTCTAAAAAAAAAAGAGTTTAAAAAAACAATTACAGCAAGAAAGCTACAACAGATCCTTGCGCTATGTAGCCTTAATATATCGCCTTTCATTTTCCATAAAACATTTTCCATAAAGGTCACACAGCAAAATATTTCCCACCTTTTTTGGAAGAGTTTAATTCTTTTCTTCTATTTACTTGATTCTCTTTTAGACTCTCTCAAAAGCACATACTGTATCTGTGTTGACAATGACCTAAAATAGACTACATGCGAGGTATTCTTGCAGCGTTGTACTTTGGATTGATATCAAGAACTCTGCAGTGTTTTGCTTGGCCTAATCTTGTAGGCCTGTTTGGAATATTTAATATTGAATTTCAATTATTTCAGTTGACTTGATTCCCTAGGCTTACTGGTACCTATGGTAGTTTGTTGGTTTTGATTAGAGGTCACCGTCAGGGTTATTGTTGTTTGGGATGAAGGCCTCTACACTCTTCTAATATAGCTTGTAATTCATTGTTTTGATTGCAGGATACATCAGGTATATCAGCTCTAGACAGACACACTACAGCAACCTACTCCTGTGTACTAAATAGTGAAGGACAGTTGGTGATTGGTGTTGGGGATATGGACATAACTTCACAAATAACACCACAATATGTAAGTACAATACTTTGATGCTTGTCGCGTAGTGAAAAAAACAAATATTGTTATCATGAATAACATTTTTGGAAAATTTATAATTTTTTTATTTATTCCTCATGTACGGGACATTTATTTCTGAGGTTACCAGAAAATGAAAAGTGAAGTGAATTAAAAATGCAAACTGAAGCTTTATCAAGGCAGTTATTTCCCTTTGAAGTGGGCAAGGCTGGGCAGTTTGTTTTCTTTCTGAAAATTGGACATGCTTACGCCTTTGAATGAGCTTTGATCCTGATCCTCTGATGTGCACATTACTGTAATTTCATGAAAATGTCATCAGGTATCCAATCACAAGTGATTTTTGGAAGAATTTTCATCAAAGGAGTCCCTTCATCTGGAATACACTGCTTTGTGCTTTTAAACGCAGCTCTCAGAAAAGTTAGAAAGATTTTTAAAAACTAAAATGCACATACCTTAAAAATTTACAGTTATTTTTGTAATTATCTTTATAAGGAATGTTGGGGTACATAAAAAAAATGGTCCTCAAAAATCGAGCCGTTGAAGCACTGGTCTTTATTCCAGTCTCGCGTTTCTTTTCAGAAACATTGCTCCAAACACATGTACTCTAGTGTTTTGGACCTGATTTCCAAAATTTGTCGCTTACTTGGTATGCATAATATGCAGTGCCAGTCTGATGTTGAGAACTTGGACTCATTACACTGACTTTTTCTTATTACTGGAAATATGTACAAGCAAGGTATAACTTGGTAATAAGTTGCTCCGTCAATGTGTGATGTAGGTCTTATGCAGTTATTATTGGCCTTGATGCATGAATTCTTTTATCTTGACCATGCCAATGGTGCACCAATGGTGCACCATTCACTGAAGGCTGTGACAAGACTCATTAGTAATAAATGATTAAATTTGGTTAAAAGTTTTCCTAAAATAGCTTGGAATTTGATACTTGATGTCATCTTGACTTCCCAGTAAACATAAATACCTCAGGATAGTGTACTGTTATTAAATGTGCACCCCTTCCTATTTCCACAAGAGCGCATTTCGTGGTATGTGTGTCCATGTCTAAGGCCCCATGGATTAAATCCGATTTGCGGGCGCCCCCGGGTGCACGCGTGCGCATGTGGGCAAACTCAAACAAAGGAGATTTGGAACCCCTAGTATAGCCCGCATCGGCACAGACTTGCACGCAGTGGCACGCAAATGGACTCATTGCCAGGCGGTATACCATTTAAAAAAAAACATGCAGAAACATCGTGTTGGACTGTACCAATGTATTCGAAAATGACTTGTTCAAACGTACAACACGTAGGCCTACGACAGGAAATGTTTCTGATTAGTCAATCCAATGGGCAACGGGAATCCATGCAGTCACTGACTGCATTTCTTTTAATGAATGGTTAATACTTTTGTAACTCCAACAAGGGTTGCAATATTTACGCGATTTTACATGACCATCCAAGTTACCACTTTCCTCTCAGGAAAAATTGATAGGCCTACTCGCAATCTTTACGCAACGTTTGCTTTGTTAATTATGTGAATGTGAACAAATGTCAGAGTCTTTGAATGAATTGGAGTACCAACTTCAAAAAAAAAACCTTTATATTTACTGTAATTAAGAAATGTGGCATCCGGACGGGTACCGGAATGTCGTCAGTACAAATATTTTGCTGGGGTCGGTGCAATTCAAAAATTGAAAATTTGAGGGCACATAATATCTTATCTGATATCCATGAGAAAAAATGGATACAGCAGTGACAATGAAAGGAACAGGAAATTCAATGGCATATGCAAATACATACCTCATCGCAACAAAAACATTCCACTTGACTCTCAACGGGCCCCAATTAGGGCCTAATTTATTAAAAATAATGACGATACATGTAGGCCTACCGGTATGTACCTGCAGATACTGTGATTGATTGCACAGCAGGGCCTATACTTGCTGGTTTGATTTGATGCCTTTTGATGATGGACTGTGTGTTGAATTTCCAAAGATTTGTATTGAGTGATGCCGGCAAAGCACAGGCTGTTTCGGAGAACTAAGTTGAATAATGAAAATGCATTTGAACATGTGTATTCTTTCTCTTTCTATTGGTGATAAAAGAACTTGAATAATGTACTGGAACTTTCTTGAAAATTCATTTGAACATGTTCCGTAAAGAAGTTGTCCCAAGAGTTAATCGCAGCAGGTCAAGACGAGACGACCATATACGTTCGGGAGTTAATATGAAATAAAATGAAATAAATGAACCAGTCGTTCAACAGACTTTCACATTTCCAGTAAGAAGTTCAGTGTCTTTCAATTAAAACTATGTGAACTTTAGAAGCTCTCAACGAAAAAAAACCCAAGAATATCTGGAGCTCAAATCACATGACGCCAGAAAAGCCATTGAATATAGCCAGTGTACGATTCAAGTAAAGCCACATACCCAATCAATCAAGAGAGTAATCGAGACACCATTGTGGCACCACATGCACCAGGGTCCTCCAGTCCTTTCATCACAACCTCTTTGTCTGGTACCGCCTTGGCCGGCAACCCAATTTCTTAGTATAGCAACCCATGCCTGTGCTCACTTGCCTGCATTGACACGCAATGGCACGCAAATTGCCCGCACTTGCACTCAAAGGAACGCAAAGGCCCGTGCGCACACACAAATCGGAATCAATCCATGGGGCCTAAAAACAAAAGACGTGTGACTCGGACTTGAATCAAATGACTCGTGACTTGGACACGGACTTGAACCAAATTACTTGAGACTCGGACTCGAGACTCGGATTCGGCCTGGACTCAAGTCACTTGATTACAACACTGCCTCAGGATCAGGGTCAGTGCTTGGTTCAAGATAAGCCAATGTATCATTGAGACGAAACTGAGTAAATGATGAACACAAACACCTACACACTGAGATTTGTCATGCGCAAGATGAATATAATTAGTCTGCAGAAATAACAACTTCTTTCTGCGATTTATGAATGAGTAACTCCTTGAAGATTACTATAAATTAGCCTGCAGTAAAAATCACTTAACTTTCTTCTTTGATTTATGAATGAATAACTGAAAATGACTGTAATCCCTTAGGTGACTCAATTTGAGAGCCAGCTACAGTCAGCCCCACTGGTGTGTATTGATGGCAACATACCAACAGAAACCATTGAATACATTTGCAAATATTGCTCTCAACACAACATTCCAGGTAAATTATTACTACCAATGCTACGACATTCAAGAAGAACAGTCTGGAAGAACAAATGTGTAAATAGCAGTGCCAAAAAAAACCAAAAAAAGAATTGTCATTGGTTTTTAATTTACAGTTCAGGACAGCATTAGTACATATTTGTCACATGTTTGAAGCAATGCTGGAAGTTTTCTTCAACCTCTGGTTTATCATATACTGGCCCCAAAAATATAAGTTATTAGATTGGTCAATGAAAACTCTGATGTTAACTTTTGATGGGAATTCTCAAATACTTAATATCTTATTGATTTGCTATTTCATTTAGTAATGGGGAGTGATGACAGAAGATGTTAGGTATTTTTAATGAATATGAATGATCAAAGAACATATTGATATAAGCTGAAAAGAAAGGAGTTTAACCAGTGAGTTCTAAATGCAACGTGAGAGTACAAGAAATGCAGATGCAACGTGTGCGTTGTTGAACCATAGAGCAAGGACAACAGAACAGAGGGAAGTGAAATGTCCATTTAAAGATTGTGCATATTGGGTTTTTGGTATATTTGCTTTGTTAACACATCAATTTAGAAAACAAATGTATATATCCAAACAGCCGCACAAAAGTCCTACAAAATTATGAGCTTTTCACGGGTTTGCGCACGAACACTGATGCGCCCAGAAGGCTGTGTATGGTTAGTCATTTAGTGTAGCTTTCTACTACTTTAATACAGCTTAATACTGAACATACAAATTATGATTTCCCACAAGTAAAGTATCGTTAAAGCATGCTGGCAATCAAACTTCATTGCATATGTATCATGGTTCAAAACATGTGTTACTTGGAAGAATGTGTTTCTTTTTGTATATACACAGTGTGGTATGAACCAACTTGTATTGTGAAGTCATACAAGCCATTCCAGTCGGATTGTTGGAAAACTCTGTCCTACATTTCCCCCAACTTCAAGGAGTTGTGCATGATTTCTAACTGTTTAGATAGTAAGCAGGCTGCAGAATATCCAGGTACAGTATTCAAAATAATAGTGTTGCGTTCCCGCAAATTGCATAGTTTACTTCTTTCCCAACCAGTCCATTCCACTCCGTGCACAGCGTAATGCTGTGCCCTCACAGAGCGCGAAGCTTTACCACGAAGTCTTAGACACACGTAGAAGTGTGCAGCACATTGTACAGTACGCTATTGTATAGCGCGCAATGCGTGTAGCACTCACTGCTATTGAACATGTACCGCCATGGGACATGTACTTAGGACTTAGCCATTTTCCGTCTTCCCTTCCCCGGAGTCGATGCGAATTCCCCTCACACACCTTACCTCGCATCCGACCCACATTGACCCAAGCATTTAGCGAATGTGGCTCGCTAAAACCTACCCGTGTATTCACCCCTTAGTGACCCCGTACACCCCAGCGAGTGTGTCCCGCTAACTCACTGGCCGAGACCTACGGTAGCTAGAGGTCAGGTTACGTCCTTCGTCTCATAGTTTTACTCCATAGCATTTAGTGTGTAGATTCCTACCTAGTCTTAGAGACTAAGTCTTGTACACAAACCTATGTACCGAGAAGTTATTCCCTTCCCTTTTCCTTTAGGATCAGTTCCCCGTAAGGTACCCACGAGTGATCCTACTTCGCCCGCTAACCTCTGCTCTCGGACTTTCTCCCACTAGAATGTCTAAGTCAATCGTGTACAAATCTCCCATAGAGAACTTTCCCCATGCCTTTGTACACGGATGCATTATTCATAACTACCAGAATCCAATGCTCCCATTGGCTAAGACGCACACCCAAAAGTGTATATAAAGCGCGCAGAAATGGCAGTTCTGGTCATTGTTGTACTGGGCTCTCACCCATTAGGTACTTGAGCCGAGCTCTGACCTACACAGAGCTCCCGCATACCATGCATTAGATGGATGATCTGGGCTCTGACCCTGACAGAGTTCCCGACATGTACACATGTACGCCTTAACTTTACATTGTATATAGTGCGCCCTCTATTGACCTGAGATGTAAATAATCCCGAATAAAGTACTAGT
The DNA here is from genome assembly GCF_015706575.1 of Patiria miniata. Lineage (NCBI taxonomy): Eukaryota > Metazoa > Echinodermata > Asteroidea > Valvatida > Asterinidae > Patiria > Patiria miniata. Next base: position 1,597,442 of record NW_024037057.1, read on the forward strand.
GTGTGTGTGTAAGATATTTGTATCTGACTCTTTATTTGATAATGTCTCTCAACCCAGAGAGACGTTACACTGGTGGCAAGCGCTGGGATACGAACTTACACACACCATCGAACTATACCATGACTTTTAATTAAGTCACTTCATGTACCCCTCCACTGAACGGATCTCCCAGCTGTAGACTCTGACTTTCTGCTTGTCAATATCAGCAGCCAACATGCCTGCCAAGCGAAAATCTCGCAGGTTACAGTCGTTGTATGATGATGATGACACCAACCTGTATTCAAGTCTACAGGCAGAGAGTGCAGAACTCCAAGAACTTAAAAAACAGTTCGAACTTTTCAAGCTTCGTTCAGTGGAGGCAGAGAAAGAGCTGAAACAACTCCGAGCAACTGCTGCATTACACAGCCCATCAACGGCTGAGCAGACAGATGCCAATGTTTCAGCGAAATCGCCGAAGGACTCACAGCCAGTGATGTCCGCTCCCAGTACTGCCCCTTCCACCGTTCCACAAGCTGACGCCCCTAAACCAACAGCAGCAGAGCAAGCAGAGCCCCGTCCTCTCCGAACCCAGCCGAGTCATAAGCTGGATGTTCCTCTCCCTCGCCAAGGAGAATTTGACAGCACGAAGTCATGGGAAGGCTTCGTCCGACCTCTGATGGGTCTCGCTGAGGCTTGCGGCTGGTCCGAGGAAGAAAAGCGCTTCCGACTTGTCAGCAGTCTACGTGGGAAGGCGGCCGAGTACGTGTACCAGCAACTGGATCCCGAAGCAATCAAGTCGTCCGACACCCTGGTGAAGGAGCTTGGTAAACGATTTGGCGAACGACAATTGCCAAATTACTACATCGCTCAGCTAGAAGCGAGGAGACATCAGCCGAAGGAGAAGCTGGCGGAGTTTGTAGCCGACATTCGCCGCCTCGTCTTCCGTGGCTACCCTACGGCAGATCCAGTTACCAGAGAGAGCATCGCCCTTCGCCATTTTCTGAAGGGCCTCCCCGACCAACAGATGGCAGTTTCTGTTGGCATGACGAATCCCAAGTCCCTTGAGGAGGCAACAACGGCGGTGAAAAACTTCCTGAGCCTCCGTGACACCACAAGCTCGGGAAAATCACATCGTGTGAACACCGTACAGGCAGCATCTGAGGTTGATCCCGGGTTCGTCAACCAAATGCATTTTAAACAGTTCCAAGACAACCTCGACCGACGGTTAAACGGAATTGTCAAACTGATCAAAGATAAGCCCGCCAACAAGCAGAAATCTGCCAAGCCTGCTGAAGCCAAGAAACAGCAGATGGATGTTACTTGTTTCAAATGTGGCAAGCCCGGCCACTTTGCAAACAAGTGCCCCGACATAGCGGCCAAGGAGGTCGTCGTCATACAGACGGAAAACTAACGCGGACCGTGCCGTCCGGCCTGGCACCGGTCCGTCCTAATGAACAGAACACTATCCGAATGGGTAGACAGCAATTTCAAGGCATGTCATCATTTTTGCGAGTGCAGATATGCGACCAAGACAGCGAACTTTTAGTTGACACCGGAGCGGCGGTGACCATCATTTCTTCAGCACTTTTCAGCCAGATCCCTGCTGAAAAACGCCCTGAACTCAAACCCCCGTGCAAAAGCACAAAACTAGAAACTGCAAACAAGGAACCCATTGACATTGAAGGTGTTGCCACAATCGACATGATGATTGGTGAACAGCACTTCCAATGGGATGCATTTGTCGCCCCCATCAGCGATGAAGGAATCCTTGGCTATGACTTTCTATACCACTATGATTGCATATTGGAGGCACGTAACGGCATACGAATTGCCGGTAACTGGGTCCAGTGGACAATCCAAGGAGCCCCTCCCCGTGTAGTTAAGATCGCACTGAAGCAGAACACTACAATTCCAGCATGCAGCGAGTGGGTAGCAGAGGGTATAGCTGATCATCACAAACTGAGATCCATGTATGCAGTCGTTGAACCTGCCAACCTTCGTCACAATGTTGTGGTTGGCAGTTCACTCATTGATCCCCACCGAGAAGACATCGGCATCCCCGTCCGGCTTGTGAACACATCACCCGAGAACATTGAACTTCAAGCAGGTACAACGCTTGGATATCTGCATGAAGTTGATGCGGTTGAACTCATAGCGGAGCAGGAAAACTGTGAAACCGATCACCTCTATCGAGTAATGCGAGTGTGCAGAGAGCATGCCCGCCCAACGTCATACGCAGTCAACGCGGTCAGTCCCGCCGTCCCCTACACCCCAAATCCTTCTGACAAGTGGTCAGAAAACCTACAGAAACTGTACGAGAGGAGTTGTGAAAACCTGTCCCCACACCAGCAGAAAGCATTGTGTGAACTTTTGGCCAGCCACGAGAACACTTTTGCCAAATCCGCGGAGGATTTGGGAAAAACGTCAATAGTGCAGCACACTATTGACACCGGCGACGCACGCCCCATACGACAGCCTCCCCGCCGTCCCCCCAAGGCATTTCAGGGTGAGGAGGAGAAAGTTCTCGAGAGCCAACTCAAGGCGGGTGTGATCCGCGAGTCAACATCCCCCTGGGCATCACCAATGGTTTTTGTCCGGAAAAAGGACGGCACAACTCGTCCGTGTGTCGACTATCGTAAGCTGAACGATGTTACGCGCCGTGACGCGTATCTCCTACCCCGTGTTGATGACTGCCTAGATTGCCTGAGTGGGGCAAAAATCTTCAGCACCCTCGATCTGCAGTCGGGCTACTGGCAGATTGAAGTGAAGAAGGAAGACCGTCTCAAAACCGCGTTCGTAACCCGAAGTGGACTGTACGAGTACGTGACCATGCCTTTTGGGTTATGCAACGCACCCAGTACCTTTGAGCGCTGTATGGAGCTAGTACTCAAAGGTTTGCAATGGCGAACTCTGCTGATATATCTAGACGATATCATCATCCTGTCATCAACATTTTCCGAGCAAATTGAGCGTCTTGGTGAAGTCCTACGCCGACTAGGAAACGCTGGACTGAAGCTGAAACCGAGCAAGTGTGAACTCTTCCAGACGGAAGTTCTGTTCCTCGGTCACATCATCACACCAGATGGTGTCAAACCAGACCCTAGTAAAGTTTCTGCTGTGCAGAACTAAATGGTCTGTTATATGTCGTAGCATGGACTTCACACACCTAAATCATTCGATTTGAGAAGTAGGTCCCAAAACTTGTGTATGCCATGTAGCTATGGATCATACCCAAAGTCACAATGCTAGCAATTGAAAACCTGATAAATAGACAGGGATCAATCAGAGAGGATTTAGTTTGCTTGAATCACAAATCATCCAATAAATCACAAAGGGAAAATGCCTAGGTGCATGTGAACAAAATGTAAATGGTTGAACAAAGAACTCGGCCATCTCATTTCACACGCATAATATTAGGTACATGTAGATTACAAGTAGAAGAGATATTTAATTATGACATTTCTACATGTGTGATTTCAGGTTGTTTGACACTCCATGAGAAAATGAAGAAAAGCATAGAATTGAGCCAACAGTTATTACATCACATTTACTGTGTTGTAGTCACACTTGGAGCAGACGGTGTCCTTGTGTGTAGAAATGCTGAGGCCAATCAACCATTCCTTGTTGGTTCAACCACAGTAAAGGTTAGTATATAATGTATAGCATTCTTATCAGTCAGTTGCCAGATTAATGTTCAATGCCACAATTTCATGGTACAGGCATGCAACTAGGAAGTATCATAAAAGAAACATCCACACTTTGCAAGACTCTACACATTGTTTTTCATTTTTTTAATGGCAGAAGTGTGAAGTGAAAAACAAGGAAATCAGCTGATGCAAGCAAAGGTTGCATGCCTGCATGGTGGTTTCAACGGGGACGTCTCTATAGTCCGGTGTCCCATTGGTCCGGCGTCCCATTGGTCCGAAGTCCCATTGGTCCGACAGCCCATTGGTCCGAAGTCCCATTGGTCTGAAATCCCATTGGTCCGAAGTCCCATTGGTCCGACGCCCCATTGGTCCGACGCCCCATAGGATTAGGGTTAGGGTCAGTCAACCTGAACCAGTGGAACTACACAGTATTATGTTTCGGACCAATGGGACTTCAGACCAATGGGACTTCAGACTATCGAGACGTAACCGGTTTCAACTACAGTTCTGGATTTGATTTCCATGAAATTGGCTCCTTTGTGTTTTCAATTTTTTTTTTACATTTTTTTTTCTGGAAATGGTTATGCACTGCACTATAAAAAAAAAATGACATCTTTATTTGCGACTCTTGAAAACAAAATAAGCTGAATTGATAAAATGTGAAGGTTTCATTGTCTTGGTCTTTGCCATGTTTATTTATTCCCCACAGGAAACCACATCTAAGAGGTCTGCTGTTCATTACCCAGCATGCACCACTGAGAACATGGCCAGTGTGTCTGGAGCTGGAGATTGGTCAGTTGCTGTGTTCATGTGCATCACAATAAACAGTCATACTATTTGCCATCAATAAAACAACAGTTCTAAATTAAAATATGGGGCACATTGCTTTGTAGTATATGAGTTAGAAAGAGATTCCAGCTTAAAAACAGGAGGTTCCACTTGTGAGAAGTGCAGCTTCTCTGGCATGCTAGTGCAGTCCATGACCTTAGCAGCCATCTTGCCTCTGTGGGTAGTATAGTGTGGACCATACCATTCATTATACCAGTGGAAGACGTGCAAGCTTTGCAGCCAAAGGCAAGGTGACAACAGGGACTCAAGTTGAACTCATTAAAGTGGATTATCATTGCTCTCCTTGAAACAGTGATATACATTGTATGCTGCATTGATAACTTCTGTAGTTCCAAAAATGATCAAATGTGATATGGCACACCCATACTGCATTGTGGTATAGTCCAAGCTTCTGGCAAAGGCGAGATCGTTGGCAACTGCCATGCTACAAGGAAATCACTTTTGCAGGAGAGAAAATTATCAGCAAACTGTTGGCTCAAACCTGTCGAAATTCCCTCTTTTTTTTTGCTGATATCTACGCTGTTTTAAGAAGCTGATGTAGATCAGCAGTTGAAAGCAATTAGTATGACCCTCAGTAGTATCATGTAACATTCTTCGTCAGTTTATTACACTCTTTTTTTAACAAGTACATGTACAAATCCGATTTAAGTTTCCCAAATCTGAAGGCATTTCCATTCTAGTAGGAAAACACTTATCTCTGTTTACGTACATTTGCATATCAGCTCACAAACCTCGCTGAAAAAAAGCAGCCAAGCCACATGCTCTGCGCTCACTTCATGTCCCACAAGGGACCCCATAGCACAATGGCTCGTCCTAGTTTTTGTTTTTAGCTCTGTTTGATTAGCTCTGTAGATATGGATATGTTTAAGAATGAAATCTCTGAATCTGATTTGTGTAATAACGACTCAAGCCAAGGTAAATCTGATGATCTTGACCATTTGGCCATTTCATATAATACCATCCTTAGTGACATTGTTGATCATCATGCTCCTGTTGTTAAAAAAACGATTATTGCTCGGCCCTGTGTACCATGGTTTAATGAGGAAATCAGAATTGCTAAGAAAATGCGTAGAAAAGCTGAAAGGAGATGGAGAACAACTGGGCTTCAGCGTGATTTTGATTTGTTTAAGTTGAACAGAAATAAGGTCATTTTCTTGATGAACAATGCTCGTCAGGATTACTATTCCAACTTGATTAATGAAAATAGTAGTGATCAACGGAAATTGTTTCAGGTTAGCAGGTCTCTGCTCAATCTTAACAAAAGCTCTCTTGTGCCACCGCACACCGATGATTCGATTCTTGCGAATGAGATGGGTAATTTCTTTGTTCAAAAGATTTCCAATATCAGGTTGAGATTGAGTAATGAGACCTTCTCACCTCAGTTATCTTCCTCCACACCCTCATCACCTAGGTCTGGGGGAACATTGACCGATTTTGTGCAACTTTCTGAAGATGGTGTTCGTAAGCTCATTTTAGGTTCTAGTAAGAAGTGTTGTATCCTTGACCCTATTCCAATGAAGTTACTTATGGGTTCTTTAGATCTGTTATTGCCTGTTATAACCAGAATGATTAATTCCTCTTTATGTACTGGTCATTTCCCAGCAGCCTGGAAATCAGCAGTGGTTTTACCATTGCTTAAAAAGCCTAGTCTAGACTTAAAGATGGAAAATTGTAGGCCTGTTAGTAATCTTCAATTCATATCTAAGTTGGTGGAAAAGGCAGTCGCATTCCAACTACAATCTCATTTAACATTGAACGGTTTATATCCAATTACTCAGTCGGCCTACCGTAGTCACCATAGTACTGAGACGGCCTTATTGAAAGTTAAAAACGATTTACTAATGGCTATGGACAAACAACATGTTTCTTTATTAGTCTTACTTGATTTAAGTTCTGCTTTCGATACTTTAGATCATGCGGTTTTGTTGAACAGGCTCCAGTCCAAGTTTGGTATTGATGGGACTGTTCTCCTCTGGTTTAAATCTTATTTGTCTGACCGATCTCAACGGGTCTCTGTTCATGGTAAACTGTCTCAGAAATTTGACCTTGAGTGGGGTGTACCCCAAGGATCCTGTTTAGGTCCTTTGTTGTTTATTTTATATACCAGTAGTTTGTTCGAAATTATTGAGACTCAACTTCCAGATGTGCATTGTTATGCTGACGATACGCAACTTTATCTTTCCTTTTGCCCAGATGATGCATCGAGCCAGGCGTCTGCTCTTTCTGCAATGGAGGGTTGTATACATGTTGTGCGTAAATGGATGCTCAGTAATGGGTTGATGTTAAACGATGATAAAACTGAATTTATTATCATGGGTACTCGCCAACAATTGGCTAAGGTTAATATTGACAGCATCAATGTTGGGGAGTCCAGACTTTCCCCTGTCTCCGTTGTGAAGAGTCTGGGTGCCTGGTTCGATGCTAACTTGACAATGTCTACTCATATCACAAAAACGTGTGGTACGGCTTTTTATTATTTACATAATATTAGACGTATCAGAAAGTATCTGACCAGGGAATGTACTGAAACGTTAATTCACTCTTTTATTTCTAGTCGGTTGGATTATTGCAATAGCCTCCTCTATGGATTGCCTGACGTTCAAATATCACAGCTTCAACGTGTGCAAAATTCCTGCGCCAGACTAGTCTGTAACGCTTACAAGTACTGTCATATCACCCCACTGTTTTTTGATTTACATTGGCTTCCGGTGAGATTCAGGATTGAGTTTAAAATTCTGTTAATAACTTATAAAATTCTTTATGGTCTAGCTCCCTTATATTTATGCCATCTAATCCAAAAACGATCTTCATCCAATTACAATCTCAGATCTTCCAATGACAAAACACTCCTCAGTTACTCAGCAAGTCGAACCAAGGTCACCCTTGGTGATCGTGCATTTGAGTGTGCTGCACCTAAGTTATGGAATGCACTGCCATTAAAGGGAATATACAACATTTGCAAACATCGAAAAATAAAACTACCAAGTTTTTGCGAAATACCTTAATAGGATGTTGGTAAATGACAGTCTAAAGCATCCTGTAAAATTATGGCACCTGGTATACTGTCATTTTCAAGAAAAGTGGTATTTTTGTATCAATTTCCAACGCTGATCGGCCGATCAGCGTTGGAAACAACTGGCTTTTTTTTCAAATACTGGCCCCAATTGACCATTGCACTTGTTTGCAATCGATTACAAACCTATGAACGGGTACGAGCCAGCTAGACTGGTTCCCTGACCTTACAATTCCCCAATGTATGTAAACTGCTCTGTTTCTTCTTATATGGAGTCAGGGAACCAGACTACAGGAAAATGATCGTTTTTCTTGGTTTTTATAGCATTTTCGAACCCAAAACCTCCAAAAAGTCAGTGTAACTATCTTTGCTTTATATTTCCAACCCCCCAATTCCATCCATTTCTGAAAATTACAGCAAAAGCAAATGATGTATATTCCCTTTAAATATCCGAGAAGCAAGTAGCCTGAATGTTTTTAAACAATTACTTAAAACTCATCTTTTTATGAGAGCTTTTTATTGATTTTTTGTACCCTGTATCAGTGTTCATTGTATTGTTGAATTTTGCATATACGTCTGTTTATTTTTTATTTTTTTATGACTGTAATGCGCATTTGAACATATTTTAAATGGAATTTGCGCACTATAAATTAATAAATTATTATTATTATTATTTTGTTGTTGTGGGTTTTTTGGTAACTAGTTCCCTAAATGGGAGGGATGGTAAACAGAGGCGAGTGTTTTCTTACTAGAATGGAAAATCTCTTTGAATTTTAGGAATTCCATTACAGAAAACGGACATGCAGTGGTAATAGAAAGTCTAAACTAGGCAATCATGGAAATCTAAAGATCATGCATAGGTTGTCTAGACATACCCGGGAGCTGCCTATGTATTCTAGAGGAGCTTTGCGGGCTTCTGATCATGCAAGTTCTTGGAGGACTTTCCTGTCCATGTGTCCCTCCGATTGCATGACATCCTACAAGTAGCATGATGTGAAGGTGGATGGATTCTTCCAGCAGGTTGCTTTCAAGATATCTGAAAGAGAGACTCAGAGCAAATGGGACCAAGAAGTTGACACACTGCATATTTCATGTGATCGTGATTTCGATCCACAATTGTCGGAAGGACTATCTGTAGCCTCTGAAATCCATGTGAAAGGCTGAGTGCGAGCAATGTAGTATTTCAGGGCTCTCACGGGGCACCAACACTTAACCTCCGCTACTGAAGAGAAGGGTGTCCAACTTGGCACAAATATGTCAAAATATGCGAAAAATCAGCCTACTTGTTCTTTGTGAGACGAACACCAAGTTCCCAACGGATATGTTCTGGTTCCACTGACAGAGCTTAGAGCTAGCTTCTGCAGCAAGCGGTAGCAGCAGCCAATAAAAATATGATTTTTATCGTAAGTTGGTGGAGGGAAGAGCTACATTGTACTTGCTGGTTTAACAGAGCTTTGGCAAGTGACAGAAGAATGGCACCCAGATCCCAAGATGGAATCAGCTTCCATGTAGGCGGTCAAGAAAATCTGGGGCAACATGGTCAGGGGGCGACTTGACACAATCATCTCCAGGCAGACATTTTCTTCATCGTTTTCGTCCGATGTATCCGACTGAATATCCGAATTATTTATTATTCACCCAAACACAGAAAGCCTACCTTTGAAATAAGTACTTGCTACTGAAAACCGGAAGTGGGAAAATCCTCACTTTTGAGCAAAAAAAATCAAGGAACTTGAAGGACATATCGTGTTTAACCCCCCCCCCCCCAAAAAAAAACCCTGCAAGAACGCTTACATGTACATGCACATGTACTTTAAAAAAAATCTGATTAAAAACTCCGGCAGCTGACACTTGGGCACACCACACAGAAAACAATGAATTTGTGTTGCCTTTGGTGCAGGGTAAACAGTGTGCAAGGAGTAGAGTCTTCCTTATACATTTACATAGTTGCATATATTTTTGTTTTCTTCTAGTAAAGTTTTCTTCTAGTAAAGTGATAATTATTGTGGTGTCTTAACGTTATGAATCCATTTCTTTTCAGTTTGGCTGGAGGGATGATTGCAGGCATTGTCCATGGAGTCCCTGCTAATGAATGCATACTATCAGGTATGCTAGCTGCAAGGGCTTCCATTCAGTCCTATCTTACAGTGCCACCAACGATATCAACGTTAAATCAGGCAGATTTCTCATTATGGCAGTCACGTCAACTCCAGACTTAGCTCCACTGACTAAGATGAATTACATGTATTCATTTGTTACTTCACTGAAGATTATTTTAGGGGCAAAATCTCGGGGAGATGTTTGAATAATTGGATAATCTCCATGAACCTTCCTCGCTGAAGTGTTTCAGAGTTGTTCTGTCAAGTGTCTTTTTCTCCTTATTGTTACAATCAATAATTCTACAAGCAATATTCTAAAAGTATAATAAAAGAAAATATCTCAAAATAAGGATAGGTTTCACACGATGTAAAATAATTTTTACCGTTTTTCAGCAACCACACATGATACATACCACTGCCTTAAAATGTGCATCAATACATGTGACAAATTTCCTCACTTTTTTTGCATTCCTTAAATTTAAACTCTTTTATGTCATTTTGTTCCAAAACTCAGGCACTTTGACGGCTGAAAACAAACAGCTGTGTTGTTTTGTTTTGTTTTGTTTTGTTGTTTTTCTGGTACCTATGGACACACAATCCACTTGTCATTGGAACGATATCTGCTTTAAATTACAAGTCTCAAAATCAGTCCTTTTTTTGTAAATTTTCGTTTTAATCTCCTGCTTTTTGTGGTAATATTTTAGTTATTTTAAAATAATGTCTTATTTCATTTTTAAATTGTGTTAAATGCAGTTTAATATCAATATTACCTTATATATAAATGAAGAACCTGTAAATCATTATACATGTAGTGTGTACAGTGACTTGGTTACATGTACAAGTATGCTCTTCAAGTCACAACACACACATGTATTGCTTGCATTTGATTATGGTGTAAATTGAGGACACACACGTGTAACATCATCGATGAATCAAGGACAGGAACCAAATCGAGGACTCCTCGGTTAGAAAACGTGTACAAAACCAGTGAGAGCTGTTGCGAAAAAGTTACAGTATGAACAAAGAAAAGGGGAAGAGGAACAAGTAAATCCTCGATTTATACCATAAACAAACGTGGGTGCACTTGTGTGTGTGACCTAGCTAGTTATAGTCCGAAGGTTCGATAGTCCGAAGGTTCATTAGTCCAAAGGTTCATTAGTCCGTAGGTTCAATAGTCCGAAGGTTCAATAGTCCGAAGGTTCGATAATCCGAAGGTTCAAAACATATTGTATTTATAATATTTGCTTAACACCTATGCATTATTCAAATAATGTTTTATCTCACTGTATTGAATTTTATTGTATTTGTAATATATTGTATAATTATACATGTCTGTAGTCATTATTTATTGTATGCAGGGCCCCAATGGAAACCAGTTTTTAACTGTTTGGGCATACCCTGGGTAAAGAAATGGAATAAATAAAATAAATATAAATAAATAGTCTGAATAGACGATAGGGCTCGATAGTCCGAATAGATGATAAGGTTCGCAAGGGCGGATCCAGAACACAATTTTGGGGGGGGCCAAAAAATTTTTGGTCCCCCCAAAAAGTGGGTCAAAAAATTACGGCGTGGGGTTCGGGGCCCGCTTAAGGGCCCCGAAAATTTTTTGGATTCTAGATGCTCTGTGGTGCGATCTGAGGCAATTTCTGACCACTTTAACCAATGTTTTTTTTTGAGGAAAAGATGGTGGTGTACTCAATGCCTGCCGTTATTGCGATGTCACATAAAAAAAAAAAAATTGATTTCGTTTTGGGGGGGGCCATGGCCCCCTTTGGCCCCCCCCTGGATCCGCCCTTGAAGGTTCGATGGTTCGAATATACGGTAGGGTTCGATAGTCTGAATTGACAATAAGGTTCAATAGTCCGAATTGAGAATAAGGTTCAATAGTCCGAATGGGCAATGCGGTTCGTCAGTATGACACTTCGGACAATCAGACCTTATTGTCGATTCGGACTATCGGACTTTATAGTCCTTTCGGACTATCGAACCTTATTGTCAATTCGGAATAATGAACCTATTGAACCTTATTTTCGCTACGGACTTTTGAACCTTCAGACTGATTAACCTTATTCTTAATTCGGACTATCGAACCTTCGGATAAATGAACCTTCGTACTAATGAACCTTCGGACTATTGCATCAAATGTTCGGATTAACGAACCTTATTTCATTTTCGGACTAACGAACCCCCTCTTATGGAAATTTTGTGCCTAAAGAACCATCGGGCGGCCCCCGACCTAGCCAGACCTATCAGGTTGATATTCCAGTTCATGTATGTCAGTTCACCTTAAAAGTTTCTTAGAATATCAGATATGGCCAGGTCAGTATTGTGAAATACTTATACTCATTCACTGTAATTTCTTAAAACAAGGGTGAGTCGACAATGATAAAAGTATTCCTTCCTTTGATAACATTTGTAAAATTGATAGCATTCATGGAATTTTTTATTTACTTTTTAACCATGCCTAATTTTGTGTTTACACAATCTTTTAAGTTCAGTTTTCACAGCCACAACCTTAAAAGCTGACTTTCAATTTTAGTGATTGGGAAAGAACTGTTTGTAAAAACCACAAATTATTTTTCCATGGTGAATTTTTTTGTTTAAAGGGAAAATACAACATTTGCAAACATCAAAAAATTAAACTACCAAATCATTTTGAAATACCTTGCTGGACTGTTCGTGAATGACAGTGTAAAGCATCCTGTAAAATCATGGCACCTGGTACACTGTCATTTTCAAGAAAAGTGGTATTTTTGTATCAATTTCCAACGCTGATCGGCCGATCAGCGTTGGAAAAAACTGGCTTTTTTTCCAAATACTGGCCCCAGTTGACCATCGCACTTGTTTGCAATCGATTACACACCTATGAACGGGTACAAGCCAGCTAGATTGGTTCCCTGACCTTACAATTCCCCAATGTATGTAAACTGCTCTGTTTCTTCTTAAATGGAGTCAGGGAACCAGACTACAGGAAAATGATTGTTTTTCTTGGTTTTTATAGCATTTTCGAACCCAAAACCTCAAAAAAGTCAGTGTAACTATATTTGCTATATATTTCCAACCCCCCAATTCCATCCATTTCTGAAAATTACAGCAAAAGAAAATGATGTATATTCCCTTTAATTACTAATGTAACTTTTCCCTTACATGTACAATGTATGTGAACAATTTCATAATCAATATCTCAAGCTATCAAATGATATGTGGAAACTGAAATTTTATCAAAATAATTTATCCTATTGATGCATTTAGTGTTTAGCAATATGTCTGACAATCTCTTATGAATCTCTTATGATGTCGAATTATGAGCTGTATTTAATAACAAACCTGAAGTTTAATTTGAAATTGATATGTTTATAATTTTTTTTACAATCTCTTTTTCAATCAATCAATATTTTTACAATTTCCTATGATGTCAAATTATGAGCTGTATTTAATAACAAACCTAAAATTTAATTTTGCAATTGATATTTTTATAAAGTACCTTTTATAACCTTCCAGAATGCTGCTATTTTATGGACTGAATTACCACTATTAACGTGCCAGGTTTAATACCTCAACAGCAAGTCTTAGAACCAACTTGTCCCAGTTTGAGGTTGCATTCACATTTCCTTTTCTGGGTTCAACTGGGTTGAGACCCCACATTGACCCCTGCCCTTGGGGTTCATTGACAGGGTTGCTCTTACAGGTATACATGTTATACAAATATTGAGTGGCTCGGAGTGAAATGGGAGGAATATATAAAATCTGGACTTTTTCATTTCATGAGGCGAAGCCGAGTGAACTGGGAAAGTCCAGATTTTACCAAGCGATAATATTCCTCCCATTTCTCAATTTAAAGCCATTCAATATTTGTTTTATATAACTGACATATAGATCCTTGTCATTTGATATATTTGAACTTTTATTTCAATACAAAATCGGTGGAAAATGTATTTCTCTCTTCCAAACCATCCCTTCACGAAAATGTTTGAACCCAACTCTGCAGCGCTGGCTTTTTGGAACAATACGCTCTACGCGCAAAGCTGAATGCGCGCATGCACCAGCATGCATTTGCACACAAATACCGTGTCGTGGAACAAGAATGATCCTAACTGTTGAATAGTATTTCCCGTTCGCCATGGGCCTTTTTGAGCCCCGGTGGTGTGAATGGGAGCAATAAAGAATGTCACGTGATGTGAGTTCCACCAATCAAATGACAAGGATCTGTATGTCAATTATATAAAGTGGGTTATTGCACACTGAGCCCAACTGCCAACCCCATCTCATCTCACATCCAGTCCCGAGATCTATGTGTTTGCCTGTAAAATCAGGGCACTGCTTGTAACGGCTTTCAGACATGTCAGAGAACTTGGATTAATTAAACAAATGGGCTCAAAGAGTGCAGGGCTTAAAAACCCCAGGGTTACAAAAAGCTAAACCCGGGATAGGAAATCACAAGGCTTAAAACAGTTTGTAAGTAGGAAAAGGGTAAATGATGTCCTAAATGACTGAGTCTTCCAAAAAAGAATAAACGGAACATCAGGTTTAAAAAAACACATTGCCTGTATATTGTATTTTGGTCATTCACTTTGTATCCCCTTTCAATACAGATCCATCGGGCAATGACCCTCAGTTAAATTTTCACAATTAACATGACGTCGTACATGAACATTCAATCCAACACATAACTCATGTTTAGGATTACAGTGTACGAGATAAAGATAAGTACATGCACATATTGGGAACTTAACTCTTTCGCTACGGAATTTAATTTACCGATTTTTTCATGTTTGGACGTAATAAATCGCTGGAAATTCCACCGTGTGTCGATGTGGACGCCACCATCTTTAAATGAATCTCTGTAAACAAACTGCTCACAATAACCTGCAGCAAACCCCGGCGAGACGGAGAGCCGCTGGCAGCGGCTCAAACTAGGGTCAGAGGTTATATGATATAAATTATGTAGATAAGGCACACGTCATGGGGATACCATGTTTATTCACAGCGACGTCACCGAGCCGCTGCCAGCGGCTTGCCGTACAACATGTACAATTTTTGTGTGCTGCTGTCAGCGGCTCACCATAGCGAAAGAGTTAAATCTACAGTTCATATCTTATTGGTCATATACCGTTATGTACATGTATATTTATGGTGTAGCTCACCGACTTCAAAAGTCAGTGTTATCAGGAAAGTAAAGTACTAATTCCCCGATTGCTAAAAATTTGGGTAGTAAACTAATGTCGATGCTAGCTAGGGTCCAAGACCAACAGGCTTGTAATCAGTGATTCACATTATTACACATTAATTACTTTTTACATTTGAAGCAAATACTAATAATGAAGCACTTGAACAGAAACCCTATGGTGCATACTTTTCCAAAAGTGTTTATACACATAATGGGTGGCATTGATCATTCAGTGACTCAATCCATAAAAATATCCATTATGCAGTTATTATTTTCTATTCTATTAAACTGAAAACCACTTTGTGAAAACGTTCCCTGATAGTTATGCCTTTTATATTGCCAAAAAACATGTACAAACCTGTACAGTATGTCTGCAAAATATTACCATTTTATTTGGACTTGGCGAAAATCTTGCTTAGTAAACTGCCTGTGACTTTGCCTGAGCGGGGTTCAGTTCTATACGCAGGACGCTGTTTGTATTGTTGTATTCTGTGTGTCCATTCCTTTCCTTGTTTCTTCTTTTTATTTTCCATTCTCTCAAGCCACTGGCTCTTTTCCACATTTTTCAAGAAAACATTTGTTTCTTTTTTTACTTGCATTATTTCTGCACGCATTCGTTGTTTTTGTACCTGTTGTTCATATTCCAATTGTCCTGCAAGATGTGCCCACTGAAAGCGATGTAAATACTTGATACTCCAAAGGTCATCATAATAGCGACTTCGTTTCTGGCCACTCACTCTGGTGTTGTTTAGAGTCAGTGCCACTCTCTTTGCAGTTTTCTTGTCCTTGAACTCAACCCATCCTTCTGAGAAGCAGCGAGCTTTGTTACCGCCTTTTTTCTTGCGCATTTGACGAATATACTTATCTGTAAAAAAAAGTCAAAACAAATGTAAAAGTGACTAGTTTGTCCCTTAACACTGATGTCCAAATTGCATGTTGCAACAACTAAAGACAACTTTTATTCAGCACGATGAGGCTCCCTGGATGGTGTTCAACTTTGGCATTGTATGACCACAGTATGAAAACATTTCATGTCATAGGAATGGTTCTAGCCTTATCAACGTTCAGCTTCGAATGTCTTAACTTTATTTAACACATACATGTACACGTGAGGTTCTTTAAATCATGTTCAGTCTAGCCTACATAGTAGTGTAGTGTAGTATAGTTAATTTGCAAAATTATGACCTGATCTACTTGATCATAGTTGATATAATCTATATCAGGATTTCTTCAGTGTGAAATAAAAATCTGATACATCTGTGGGTTTTTGTCGGCAGGAATTCCCATACCTTCAGCTTGCAGAAATGTCCTTCCCAACTCTCCATATTGACTGAATATTTGCTGGATGCGTTTAGGTTTCATGAAGGTTGGTATCCTGCTGAGGTAAATGATTCCAGGCTTGGTATCAGCACAGGTCTTTGCTTGCTTCTTTCTCCTGACTGGTACTGCATGCTCATCCAAGTCATTGGTTACCGGTTCATGTGACACGTCCGCTTTCTCTGCATTACTGACTGTGGAATCCATGCTTTTCCGATGTTACTGCTTAGGAAATATGCCAACAGCTCACTTCAGTCTGCATTACAATCACATCACAGTAACTCGCAATGTTGCTGTGACCTGTTGGAGATCAACACATAAACTATCAAGTTATAATTTGACTTCCTACAAAACATGGAACAGGAACTACCGGTACATGTACCTAAAGTGGAGAGAAATCATTCTACATTCTTTGGAAGATCCTTCATTTCATTATGATTCTCAGGTATTCCCTTCTTGCATAAACATTATCTCTTGGCTTTCTGGCCCAACTTTATGACATGCATCCCATTGGCTAACTGTACCTCTTCAAACTTTCCTAGGAAAGGTTAAATACATGTATTGGTTTACTGCATGGAAACACAGTTTTACCTCAAATTCAGCCAACATATTGTACATGAGCAAGTACTGCAAGTGCACAGGTACAACAGTATGTGTGTATATCTTGTGAATACATGTCACAATGAAAAAGAGCAGTTGGGATCAGAGTTGTAATGACTCAAGTCAATGACTTCAATCAAGTCCGACTCGAGTCACAATTTTTGGTGACTCCACTCAACTCGAGTCGCTAAGGGTAAATGACTCGACTCGAGTCACTGCGAGCAAATGTCTTGACTTGAGTCCCTCATCAGACGATTTGACTCGACCCGAGCAAAGGCTAATAAGACTCAAGTCCCAAAAATAAAAGCAAAACTTTGCGAAAAATATATATGTTCAGGTCACTTTATAATATATGTTCAGGTCACTTTGCGATTACACTGCACATACAGGGTGTATCAAAAGCCATCATCATTGTTAATCTGTCAAGGGTCAAAACCTGCACTTGGCCAAGTTTTACCTGGCTATGATTGCTTGCTGGTGTGCTATGCAAAGGTTGAAATGGACTAGACTTCCTGCAGATCTTTTATGTGGAAAGAGGTGGTGGCCACATTGAAGGCATAGGGCTATGAGGGGTTAACTTCAACAATGAGAGTGGTTAATACGGGCGATTCCCAATAGTGCGCCTCCAAGAGTTTGCAACGCGTTGGCCAATCACAATGCGCGAAATCAGTCGACCTTTTCCAAACGCGCATTGGGTCGACAGATTTTGCGCATTGTGATTGGCCAACGCGTTGCAAACTCTTGGAGGCGCACTATTGGGCATCGCCCGTATTAATCACTGCCTCAAAATTGAATAAATTTTTAAAGAAAATGTCTTCTTTCTTTAAATTAAGCTGACAAGTCTGTGGAACAGCAAATTTGAAGTTCATATGTGAAGTATTTCTCAAGTTATCCCCCTTCGGCTTTGCCGCGGGGCATAAAAACAGTGATGCATACTTTGGGTTGAAAAAAAAATGAAAGGATAAAAAATTTGGCCTTTAAAAACCAGCGAATGGTTCAAACCGCGAGCCGGTAAAAATGATGTCACCCTGCCTGGAAGCCACGTTGGGGCC
This sequence comes from Patiria miniata, assembly GCF_015706575.1. Taxonomy (NCBI): domain Eukaryota; kingdom Metazoa; phylum Echinodermata; class Asteroidea; order Valvatida; family Asterinidae; genus Patiria; species Patiria miniata. Next base: position 1,615,168 of record NW_024037057.1, read on the forward strand.
GTCCACTGTAGGCACCGGCCCGGCTGGCGCCATGCGGTACGCACACGTGTGTGTGACGTACGTATGTGCCTCACACAAAACTCGCAAAGTCGAAAGTTACTCCGGTTTTCTTTCAATCATAAAGTGATGATGGTCTCAATAAACACAATTGAATCTGGCAGTAATGGGATGATGAAACATCAATAGCAACTATATATACTCATTTCTGCAAAAATTCCGATGAAAATTGGAGAAAATTGTGAGTGAAAATTTCAATTTACGTTCAGAAAAGGTTCCGTACTACACAGGCCGTACTACACAGCTTGCTAGCCCAGGTTGGACGAAGTCTTCATTGCATTACGACTGACGTCCAGGATGAGAAATCTCTACATAATACCATCCAAAATGTTGACCTAATTTTTGTTACGTTTTACCTCGTTATAGAATTAGAAGCTTATTTCACGCCTTCATACTCTATGTATCCTTATCTATTGATCGGGCGTGTTCAGGAATTCCATATGTGATGCTGACCGACGTTAATCAGGAAAATAAACTCTAAAGCAACGTTAAACTTGTACTTTTTGTAGTCTCTTTTCATCAGTTTCTCACCGAATCGCTAGCGCTCTCCTTTGTTTAGTTTTGGTTGGAACAGTGATGTCACTCCAGCCGACCGAAGTCGCAAAAACGCTCAACCAATGGCAAAAGCCGGAACATGTTTCTAGTAACTGTCACGAAAACACGCTCGGTCATTGGATAGGCGACCACGCCTACAAGTTAGTGCGCATGCGTATGAGGGCGGTTACTAACTAAGGAAGTTGCACGTGCGCACTTCACGTTCACGTTGCACGCGCCGTACGTACGCCATTTACGACTGGACTACTCGGCACCTGTGAGAAACTGATGAAAAGAGTCTACAAAAAGTACAAGTTTAACGTTGCTTTAGAGTTTATTTTCCTGATTAACGTTGGTCAGCATCGCAGCCCAATAGATAAGGACTCATAGAATACTAAGACGTAAAAAGTAGCTTCTCCAACACGGTACAAATATTTAAAATATTGGTCATATTCGCCCGGTTTTGAGCACTTCATACCCTGGACTCCCGCCGTAACATAGGCATGATACTTGATAGGGAGGAAAGGGAGTCCACCTGGGCTACACAGCTTGCCTGCTTGCGGTAGTACGGCCAGATGCAGTCGGGCTAGTTAGCCCCATAAATGTGGCATATTTACGGTGGTAGTCCAGTAAATAGGTCACATTTATGGGGCTAGGGTGGGTTCAAATCTCTGAAAAGTCAAACAAAAACGTGAAATTTACCAGAATTGCGCTCACCAAAAGCAGTTTACTCTGCACGCTCTGCCATGTCTGCCGTCTGCCACCGTTCGCAAATCCGTACACGTTCTGTGTACACGTACATGTACAAATGTACTGTATGTGTGTACGTCCGGTCCACACACTACACGTGTACTGTGCAATTTGAGAGCACAGCGCCCTCAGTCACGTGAGTTGACAGCTATCGTCGTTGTTTACCTAGGCCATGCTCACGCTCACGACAGGACCTTGGTGAGCGATTCAGCGAAATTCTGGTAAATAAATTTCACGTTTTTGTTGACTTTTCATAGATTCGAACCTACACTAGAGTGTACCTAGCCCCTGACTATCTCAGTGAATTACTGCATACTACTTGTTCCAGTTCACGTAAAAACACACGCACGATTGTCATGTGATAAAACCAGACTACAGCACTGTAACACCAGATTATGCACATTTGGGGATAGAGCTTTTTCCGCCATTGCCCCTAAATTATTATGGAACCAGCTGAACTCGTGCCTCAGGGAAACAGAAAGTATCGATGTTTTTAAATCCGGGCTGAAAACTTATTTCTTTCGAAAGGCATTTTTATGATCTTATAGACACATGTATTTGTAGTTGCTGTGGTTTTTACTATCCCCTGAAGGTTTATTTTAGCACTTATTTCCCATTCTATATTTTTCTTTAGGAATTAAGTTTTGGTGTAGGGCCTATGTCTCTTTTAACAAACATTTTATTGTATATGCGGTCACAGCTGGTCTGTTTTACATTTACTTACCTTTATTTAAAATATTGTATATTTCTATATTTACTTGTCATTTTTTGTTTGTAATTTCATGCTGATTTTAAACTGATTTTTACATTTTTCTTGTTAATTCTAATAATTACTTTGTGTTTAAAGGGATTTTGTATATGTTACTCTGTAAGCGCCCTGGAGCATTGTCTTTTCGATGGATTGGGCGCTATATAAATCTTTGCTTATTATTATTATTATTATTACCTAACCGAGAGGGCCAAACATTGCCTGACAGGAAGGTTTGGAGGTTGGAAAAAAATTGAACATTTTCTGCAGCAACTTCAAGTTTAGCCCCATCGTCGTCTGTTGCGCACTCGTTTTCTAATTAAACATTGCGCGTCGGATCTGTTGTCTCCAGCCAGCTCTGTCATTGGTCTCCTTGTTCAGGTCTATGCTGCCTAGGGGTTTGAGGTCGTTGTTAATTGTGTCTAACCATGTTCGTTTCTTCCCCCCTGCCGGTCTTTTCACTTTTCTTTGTATTTCGTCATGAGCAATCTTTGCTGGTGCGTCTTGTGGCAGACGCAGTAGATGACCGAGCCAGCTCAATCTTTTTGTTTTGATGTTTACACTCCACGGCTTTTGGTTGGTTTTGGTGTACAGGTCTTCATTTGATATCTTTTCTGGCCAGCGAATTCCTAGTTTGTATCTAAGATGACGTCTGTGGAAAGCATCAATTTGGTTCTCCAAGGTTTTTGTTAGAGTCCAAAGTTCACTGTTATACAGGAAGACGCTTCCGCATTTAGGATTCTAATTCTCATGTGGGTTAGCCCCATGCTAAATGTGGCTGTCGAGCGCAATTTGAGTCCCCCGCGCAAGTTTAAACCTGCGCGCACGCAAGTTTAAACTTGCGCGCGCATTAATTTCCTTGCTACAAATTGCGCACGCAAGTTTAAACTTGCGCACTGCATAGATTTTGCCCACGCATACAAAGCCGCTAAACTATTTTTTTTCCAGGTAGGCCTATACTCATGCAGATAAATATGTAACATTATTTTTAAAGCAGATTTTTTTTCCGATTTAATAGCATCACTGAGCTTCGGGAGACATTGGCATCAATGCCTTAATGCCTTTTTTGAAACATTTTATTAATATGCTAATGATGTTGACTGTGTAGAAACTGGAGAGATAAGGAGTGGTATAAATGCGAACAAAATGCACTTTGCATCATGAATGATGTGTATTATTGATTATGGCTCATTAGGATTTTAGTTTAATAAACAACATATTTATTCATTAAGTAAAATTAATTAATTAGATTAATAAATTGAATTCAGTAATTAAATCATTTGCAAATTTATTTACTTTTTAAAATAATTACCAATTTATATGCATAGCGTTTTTAAGTAGCCTGCAATAAAATGATTGCTAAAGTAATAAATTTAATTAATTAATTAAATTAGTAATGTCTTCATTAATTAATATTTTTTCAAATTATGCATTTTTGAAGTGTACACAGCGCTCAAAATTTTATGCAAGTATTTCTAAAAACAATATATAAATTATTGTACCGTCCTATTACTTAATTGCTGAATTAATTAAATTTGTATTTTTTTTTAAGAATAAACTTGTACGTTTTTAATTGTACAGTAAAAACAAGTAACATGTAATATTAAAGCATTTTAAAAGTAGTGTAAATGATTACTATAACGTAAAAACTTGAACAATCGAAGGGATAACTAGAGGTCTATGTCTGTTTGCAACAGAGCATAGGGCTTTTCCGCATGATGTTTTTTTTAATTGGGGTCATGTTTTTGGTTTGGTGCAAAACTGTGTGCATTTATGTTTTGTCTAACAAACCTCATTCAAAGGGAAATTTGATTTTGGCATATTGCATTTGTGAGGTACGGCAAAAGTCTTATATATAAAATATATATATATAATCACAAGATGACGTCATGATGACGTCAGCTCAATATTTATTTGTAACACATCCCGGCCTGCCCCCATACCAAATTTCAACCCAATCTAAATATTACTGTTGATGAGATATAGAGGCTTAAAATATACAAACGATGACGTCACATGTCTAGTGATGACGTCATTCTAACAATACTTGGCAGTGCTCATTATTTTATTGTGGTTTTAGTCTGTTCCAAGTTTGAAACAATCGGATTAATGAAAGTGTTAAATTTCCGAAGCAGAATAAAATTGGCAATATTAAAAAAATCGTAAAAAATATACTAATGACGTCATCGTGACGTCATTAAAGATGTTGTGTACTAGTGTTATTATCTACCCACCCACCAAATTTCATGACGATCTGACATTATCTTATATGTGTTTCAAAAAAGCGCATGTTTGATGACGTCATCATGACGTCACACATTTTTCAAAATTTTGTACATATACCTATTGCCTAACAAACCTAATACCAAAAGAATTTTAAATTTAATATATTGGGTTCGTGATATATGGCTTAAAGGTCCAAAACTTCAAAAATCTATATAAAATCACACGATGACGTTATGATGACGTCACCTCAATATTTATTTGTAACACATCCGAGCCTACCCCCATACAAAGTTTCAACCCAATCTGATGTACTGTTCGTGAGATATAGGGGCTTAAAATATACAAGTTAACGATGATGTCACATGTCTAATGATGACGTCATCGTAACAATACTTGGCAGTGCTCATTATTTTATTGTGGTTTTAGTCTGTACCAAGTTTGAAAACAATCGGATTAATAAAAGTGTTAAATTTTGTAAGCAGAATAAAATAAGCAATATTAAAAAAATCTTTAAAAATCGACCGATGACGTCATCGTGACGTCATTCAAGATTTTGTGTACTAGTGTCATTATCTACCCACCCACCAAGTTTCATGACGATCGGACGTTCCCTTATAAGTGTTTCAAAAAATCGCATTTTTGCTGACGTCATCAGGACGTCACGCATTTTTCCAAATTTTGTGCATACATCTATTGCCCAGCGAACCTAATACAAAAAGAATTTCGAATTTATCATATTGCGTTAGTGAGATATGGCAAAAGTCTTCAAAAATTCAAAATTAAATATAAAATCACATGATGACGTCATGATGACGTCATCGATGACGTCATCTCAAATTTTATCTATAACACTTCCCGGTCTAACCACATGCTGAGTTTCAAGCCAATCGGACATACCGTTCTGTAGATATAGGGCTTTGAAATATGCAACGTTGCGATGACGTCACATGACCCATGATGACGTCATCATTGGGTCTATCTTCGCGAAAGACCTTTGCTATATGTTCTGTGACTATATTAAGTTTTGTTGTCATATGACTTTGTTTTATGCCAAAAGTGTTTGCTAGAAAAAACGTGCACAAAGTCTATGGCATTTTGGTTGGAAGTCCCAAGAGGAAAAAAAAAAAAAAAATTCGTAGAGAAACAAAGGCTTTTCCGCAACTTTGCGGAAAAGCCAATAATCATTCTTTTTACGTTAACAACGGGTTACACATTGGACATTATGATTTATTTACATTTAAGAATATAAATAAAAAGGTAATTTGTTTTACAAGGCAAACAACTTGAAGCTGGTCTCCATTAATGAACAACTTTACTATGTACACTTTGCAGGCAATCGCCGCTACTGTGCTTATTGATTGCTTGCCCGGTCCCGTCCCTGCCCCGCCCCTAAAAAACTTCTCTGATAAGCATTGCTAAATCTCAGTGTTTCTTTTCATTGACGCTTAGTGAATTTCCCTTTTTATTATTTTTATTGGTCATTAATTTATTCCATTATTTATTAATTCATTTCTCCGTGTACTTGTGTTTTAAGTAGAATGTTTTTTTCTTCATCAATGAAAATCCCACCCGCAAGGTTCTGAAATTGCGATCGCCTTTTTGCAAGTTGTAATGTGAGGATGCAAATTAAAATGGAGCAATGTAATAAATGCAAGTTTAAATTTGTGAGGGGGACTCAAATTGCGCTTGACAGGCTAATCAGAAAGTGCTGCCTTTTTCAGATGTCTATTTTTCGTGAAATTTCCAGATTCGTTTGCACACGTTAAAGTTTGCGTATTCAAATTTCAACATGAAATTTCACGAAAATTAGACATCTTTAGAACAGGAATTTTGGCGAGATTTCTGACTCCCAGTTTGACATGTTTGGACCGTTTGTAGAAAATCACGGGAGCTGTGAATCAACGATAAATTTTCTCCTCGGTACATCACTCGTACCGTGTGATTTCGAATTTCAAGCACTACAGTCGTATAAACTCTTCCATCGAATGTTTGTTGAATCAAAATAAGTTGTAGAGTCTCTAATATTTGAAAATTCGCAAACGAATGACCCATTTGTTTTTGCCTAGTTCTGGATCGCGCGTGCACTTAGGACCCAACTGCAAGCGCATTAATTGATTTTGTGTGACTCCTGGCTTGCGCTGGTGCACATACGGTACGGTCGTACTGCCCCTGTTGCCCAACACTTGAGATCGTCATGTTATTACAATAAAATTACAATATCTTTTTACGTACAATTTCCCATGGAGACCAAGTTGACCTGGGACCGAGTTGAATCAGAATGAGTTGACACGAAAGTGACGAATCCTATTCTTTCCTATATCCTCCAATGCATGAAACTAAGGACGCGTCGACGGTAACTAGCTGACGAAGGCTCCCTCTCTGTTTAGTGTTACTAGGCCGGTGAGGGTTACAATACATTTTACTGGCTTTGTTAAACCTCAAACTATTGCAGAACACATGGTGTTGGGTTTTCAATCAAAATCTCTCTTGCCCGTATATCCAGCCGTGCCAGCGGGAAAAGTGAGCGGCTCATGTCACTTTGTATTCCTTTTGCCAATCGATGTCATGCAAGTCAGTGCTTCCTCCATCATGTCCATGGCTCTGATGAAGCAGACAAGGCATCCAACGAGTCCAACATGCCTGGCTTATGCTCTTAATTGGGTGACTGCTCTATGTTCCGACACCCCTATGTTCCGACAACCTAGATTGTGTTACTCCCGGTTAGGGTTAGGGTTAGGAATAGGAATATGTGCAGTCGTAACATAGGGGTGTCGGAACATAGAGGTGTAACCCTTAATTGGAGCCATGCCAGTAAAAGAGCATTAGTGTTTACCATGTGTACATATAAGGAGATGTAAAGTGATAGTTTTAATTAATTAAGAAAATATGCAAATAAGACTCTGTGTCTGACATTACATGTGACTGACATTACAACATTTCATGGCTGGCTAAACCACTAAAACTGTAATGGGAATCTCATTTCAAAAGCAAAGTCTGAGTAAAATGGAAATGATGGAAAAGTATTATCGAGACGCCAGTTCTTTGGTTGTGTACAAAGTCTCTGGAGAGTCAAGTGTGATTTCAAAGTATGTTCAAACAAAATTAGACATGTTTGTCAGTCCCAGATTCATGTCTTTTCAACAATTTTGCAATGACTGACCTTCACTGATACAATCTATGATGAAAAATGGAAACAAACATTATCAACAGGGTTCGACCTAAACTTTTTTTCCACTATCCAGCTGGACTACTTAAACAGACTCTTAACTAGCACGCGGGCATTTTCACTAGCCCACATGTGTTTCTTTTATAGAGTGTCTCATAAACAAGTTCAATGTACATATGTACATGTAAAGCGTGTATCCTGAGACAATATTCTTGGTGTTTTTAATAAACAGATCGTAATCAAATTTGACACAAATTGATACAGGTTTGCTTTCTGAATTGATTTATTTCTTCCTGTCCTTTCATCTTTGCCATATAGCCCAATAAATGTTTGACTCGCCATCCGGGCTACTGAAGGAATAGTTTGACTAGCCCACCGCTGTTTTGACTAGTATTTGGCTAGCCGGCTACCACTAAAGTCGAACCCTGTGTAGCCTCATAAAGTCATAGGAACAAATTCCTCAGGCCCTACCTGTGGTTTCGATCCAACTCGGACCCAAACCAAGTCGGACCCATGCCAAGTCGGACCCATACCAACTTTGACCCACTACCAACTTGTACCCACTACCAACTCGGACCCAAGACCAACTCGGACCCACTACCAACTTGGACCCACTACCAACTTGGACCCATCGTGAGGACATGTTTTCAATCATTCCATTGGAAAATGTTTGATAAAATTAATGATATAGCCCTATAATGATTCAAGTAGCTTCATTGTTTTCATTAAAAACAAATAATAATTGCATCATTGTTCACGCCATCTTTCCTCAATTTAACAACAATTTAATTTCAGATTAATCCAAACTGTAAACATAACGAAAACACAAATACCCCGGTAGGCCTATAGATAATAGACATTCATAAATACCTCAGACAGTTTAGCCATTCCTATTGGTCGAGAGCCCGTCACGTGGCCGGTATTAAACAGATGATAAAGACATGGCTAGCTGGTCTTAAACACTTTTCCAGTGTCACAACAAAATGTGGACTCCTAAAAATCCAGTGCCTCTTAACGTTTCATTGGTTGAACGTTCACAATCCTCACGTAGGCATGCGCAACACTACAAGCGAGACAGAATTTTATAGTTCTAAATTCAAAACGCAACGCCCCAGGTGCGTTCTGCGTGACATCGCGCAGAACATGCTACGCGCGCGTCAATCTCCATAAAAGGGTTGTTTACATCTTACTCGCCAGCTGAACACTCCATTATTTTGCTAGAGGGATGTTTCAAAAAGCATGAAGTGAACTTGTTGAACAAAATCGGGATTTTTTGAACGAATTATTTGATATTTTTTTACGGATAAGGTATTTATGAATGGGAATAAATATGTGCTCGGTCGGTATTTATCACTCTGTTTAATACCGCTTAGAGTCTGGGTGCTGATAATTACCCTCGCCTTCGGCTCGGGTAATTATCAGCACCCAGACTCTAAGCGGTATTAAACGAGTGATAAAAACCTCCGGAGCACACATTTATTCCCTTAATAAAATCAGAACTATAAAAACTGAAATATAAACACTTCCAAACATATTATTAGTAACTTACTCATATTTTACTGCATACAAAAAGTATTATTTAGACAAAATTGAAGTCAATAAATAAAGAGATAAATAAAGTCGTAAAATGTTATGAGTAAAAAATAGCCTGGGCAAGAACAAAATATAAGTCACACCTCCTATCGCACGAAAAGTAAAATTGGGCATACTATTGGCCTATTATGAAATAAAATAAAATACATGTACAATAAAATTAATTAAATGTAAAGTACATGTGTAATGTGTAACTTCTAAACTTGAAATTACCCAAAGAATAAGTCTTACATGAATTAAAAAAAATAAATAACACATTCACTAAAAAAAACAATGTATAAATCATAAATGACACATGTTTGTTTCTTGTGCCTCTGCTTTTGCCTCTGAAGAAGTCCTCAGGCTTGCTAAGGACCTCATGCAACCACCTCATGCAATGGGTGTACACTGCCCAACATGTGGATGGATCTGCATGTGCCTCAGAGTCTGGGCTCTGATCTCATCAACAGACCCACACACAAAAGTGACTTTCTCTAGCTGTATGGGGAATGAATAACGCCATTGTAACAATGGACTACTAGTAGATCAAAGTGTATGTGAAATTGTTTCTCATGCAGTTGCTATTGTTTCAGCATTGCAACACAACATTGCAAATCTATATATGGTTGTTAACTCATTGATCAACAGAGTTCATCTTTTCTTTCTGATTCGTGGCTCAGGAGGATTTTTTAAGACAAAATCCAATCTGCGGCAATCATTCACATGACAACTGACATATATGCATGCACAATACTCAACTTATAGCCACAGCCTATAATTTTAATTATTTAATTATAGTACATGTGTGTAAACATCCAGATAGAAATGAAAATGTAATCTTTCTTACAGGTGTGATGAAAACAAAAGAAGACAGGATATGGCCTGTGAATGTGACATGAGTAACTCATCCCGTCATACAGGCGAAAGGAGGACTCTTATTGTGGGCCTTGTATGCCTTGACATCATAAATGTGCTGGATAATTACCCACTAGAAGACACAGACACTAGGTATGGGCAAGTGTCCTTATGAGGCAAGTAGATGTTTATTGTAAAACAAGAGAATTAGTCAAAAACCAAATTCAAATAGGTTTATTAATACAGTGTTACATTTTCTGGCTGTTCAGTTGTGTTCCAACACAAGCATGTCAGGACTTGAGCAAATCTAATATTCTAGGGGACACCCCTACACCATCATTAGCTGTCAGAAGTCCGCTGAGTAAGAACTTCAACAATATCTTGACCTTTTATGTACCATTTTTGAGACCAACTTTAAGTTTCTTTTTTACTTGTGTAACACAACATTTATTATGCAGTGACAACCCTTCTGACATACATATATAATGATAGGGATCCAGGGTATGAAGCTTTGACTTTCTTTCTAGTACCACACTTTTTAGTTTGTTTGTTTGTTGGGTTGTTTGTTTGTGTGTTTGCATACACCAAATGTTGAAAACTTGTTCCGAACAGAGATGACATTTTTCGCACTTGTTTTCTTGTGCTACGAGCATATGCAATGTAGTGAATGATTATGGAGGATGGAGATTTGTCTCATACACTGTAAGAGTGAATAAGGTCCTTTGCTTGGTTAAATTTCAGATTGCATTCAATATAATGATTCACTAAATGTGTATGGTTTAGTTTTCATTTGCAAATGTCAAGAAAAAAACTACCAAATTAATAAATTATCATAAAATACCTTTAAATTAAAGTCTCAAGTATCCTGTGAAATCGTTTTTTTGTATCAATTTCCAACGATGATTGGAAAAACCTGACTTGTTTCAAATACTGCCCCCAAATTTAGTTAGTCCTCATTTTGTTTGCAATCGGTAATACACATCCGTGAGCGGGTTCAAGCCAGCTAGTCTGGTTCCCTGACCTGACAATTCCCTAATGTTTATTAATTGCTCTGTTTCGTCTGAATTAGGGTCAGGGAACCAGAACTACAATAACATCATTTCTTTCTTGGTTTTTCTAGCATCTATCTTTGTCTATGAACACTAAACTTTTAACAGGTCAGTGTAACGATAGTTGCTATAAAATACTTACACCCAAAACCATCCATATCTCAAAATTACAGCGAAAGCAAATGTTTTATATTACCTTTAAAACGATCAGAGTTCAGGATCAGTTGTGGGAGAGGGGAGGCAATGCTGCCAACACTTCTGTTGTTCTGGCACAACTTGGAGTAAAGACTGAATTTATTGGTACACTGGCAGACAGTACTTTATCACGGTAAGTTTTCCCACTGCCTATCTATTTGTATTTAAAGCTTACTTTGATTAAAGATTGTACTGGTACTAAACACCCCTTGAAATTATTCCGTCAGTCAATTGACTGATTTTTGTAAGTAAAGATTGCTATCGACGAAATCGTGTTATGTGATCAAAAGGTTGTGCATTGTTTGTAACTGTTTTCTCAAAAAGTGGCTGGGTTGCAACTTTGACAGGTTAGGTTTTGAACATTCTTCTTTGGATATTGAGTGGTGTTATTATTGCAAACGAACAAAATGCTTGAAAAGTAAATGATCCTATATGCCTTTAAGTTGCCAAAGTTAGAAGATTAGGTTGAGGTTATTACAAAGAAAGGATTGTGTGATGTTTACTCATCACCATGTGGTTGCCACTCCCAGCTGATATTATGTTTGGCAATAGAATTACAGAACAATGTTATGTTGTATTTTATTGCAGGTTAATGGTGGAAGACTTTCACAAATATGGAGTTCTCATTGATCACTGCATATACCACAACAACTGCAAGCCACCCATGTCATGTATTATTGTCAACTCATCCTCAGGAACTAGAACAATTCTGCACAGCAACAGGTAGGAGTAAATCAAGTGTTAGCTCTGTTGCCATTCAAGTCACCTGACTTGGAATGTTCTCCTGAAACTCCTTGAGCAATCATAGAAATGTTGGCAACAAGTTGAAGCATTGACTATCTCCACTGGTAGGGTAGGGGAATAGGCCATTTATATCAAAAATAAAATGCAATGCTTTAAAAATCATGATGATCTTGAGGATGGCAAAGAGAGCATAAGTGGTATATTTCACTGGCAGTTGTTGAAAGAAAAAGACGATAGTGCATGATTTTTTCCCACCTATGTTAGTATGTTTGAATGGTGTCATGAGTGTTGCACTTGCCTTTCAAACTTTTTCCTTGACTTTCTCAATTAAAGGGAATATACATCATTTGCTTTTGCTGTAATTTTCAGAAATGGATGGAATTGGGGGGTCGGAAATATATAGCAAATATAGTTACACTGACTTTTTTGAGGTTTTGGGTTCGAAAATGCTATAAAAACAAAGAAAAACAATCGTTTTCCTGTAGTCTGGTTCCCTGACTCCATATAAGAAGAAACAGAGCAGTTTACATACATTTGGGAATTGTAAGGTCAGGGAACCAGTCTAGCTGGCTTGTACCCGTTCATAGGTGTGTAATCGATTGCAAACAAGTGCGATGGTCAATTGGGGCCAGTATTTGAAAAAAGCCAGTTTTTTTCCAACGCTGGTCGGCCAACCAGCGTTGGAAATTGATACAAAAATACCACTTTTCTTGAAAATGACAGTATACCAGGTGCCATGATTTTACAGGATGCTTTACACTGTCATAACAGTAACAGTCCAGCAAGGTATTTCAAAATGATTTGGTAGTTTTATTTTTTGATGTTTGCAAATGTTGTATTTTCCCTTTAAGTACATGTAGGAAGTGAACTTCTTTGTTGATAAGGCCGTTACTCTAACCATATATTCAGGCATTTTAATTTTATGAAAACACTTAACATTTTTCTCATCGTAAAATGTTGTTATTGTACATACGTACATGTGTAACTGGGATGCGGCCCAGATTTCAGACACGGATTTTTGTTTGGCCTATTTTCCGATTTTTTCCCATAGGCCAGTTTCATCTCTGTAAGATATGAAACAGTCCACTGAAATTGGTTTACTAGCACTGAAGCATATCATTCAACGTCAGACCGGACTACCAGAAATGCAACAGCAAATGTAAACTCCTGCTTTACCCTTAATTAAATATTGACATTACTGTCAAGGTTCAATTTTGGTTTTAGTTGTTATTTCTTTATGTTTTCTCTTTGATTAAATCCACATTGTAGATCCCTCCCAGAAGTGATGTATGAGGACTTTGAATTATTGAACCTCAACAACTACACGTGGATCCACTTTGAGGTATTCTCTGTCATTTAAATACCTCACAAGTTCACTAGTAGTTGCTAAAAACCTCCCTCAGCTATCTGTCAAGCTTCTAGTTATAAAGATCATGTTTAACTACCAAACTGTGAAGCAGCCAATGTTTCTATCTCACCCATGTTTCTATCTCACCCATAGAATCTGCACTTATCTGATTAATTGAACTATAAACAAATATAAGAATACTTTTAAAATGACATCAATTTAACATTTTTATGGACTTTCCCAAACTACCCCCTGCTGAGATTTTTGCACCCAACTCTGTTGTGGGTCAGAAAAAAAATATAAACAATGTTCACATTAGTGTTTGCATATAATGATATCTGTTGCTACTTTGTTTGCTATGCGTATGGAACACTTTGGAATTTCAAAAATAGCAAATGCCATATGTTTGGCTTCAGCTAATGTACAAAATCTGTGGGTGAGGGTTAAGGTGTTTATACAAATTACACACACTGAGTCCTATGGTAAGTCATCTGAAGCATTGTTTATTGTAATGAAAAGTAATCGTCAGTTTTTATTTAATTACCTTTCATTGCTTCTTTATTTCTTAACCAAATAGGGTCGAAATGTTGAAGAAGTGCTGAAAATGAGTGAAAGGGTTGTCATGCACAATGGACAGTTCATAGAATCTCATGACCGAATTCAAATATCTTTGGAACTGGAGAAACCTGGATTGAAACCTTCCTTTTGTAAACTACTTCCAAAGGCAGATGTCGTGAGTGCAATGTCTTATACATTTATCTGTACTGTGCATGTGCCGACTATGTGTGTGGATGTAAATATGGCGGTGATGGAGACTTTTGTCTGTAGTGAGAGGATGTTCGGGTCATGTCTGTCTGTCTGTGTTATGAATATCATACAAATTTGAGTCCCAGGTAGAGAGCATGATAGTGCTGCAAGCCAAACCACCATGCAAAAAATGCATGTTGCCCCTTATGGTCATTGATTTGGGCTTGTTTACCCACTGGGCTGCCACAAAAGTCTGTATGCCACACAAGTTTTCATGTTGAAACAGACAAGATTGTCCACAAGCAAGTCGAATGATGGCTGATATGCCTCTTCTATGAAATCAGCTAGTTTCATAAGTCATCTATCAAATTGTTTCACACACTACCTTTTCTTGGTGAATGCTGGTTTTTGAACTGAAGTTTGGACAAACACTTATATGTGGATGAAACTCTGCTATATGTTTGTTATATTTTCAAAAGGGATTTGAATTTTATATCATAAAGAAGTAGCCTAAATCCATGGGGGGGCAGAACAGTTTTGAAAGTGGTGGCCAATCACCACCGGTCACTGGTCCAGCCAGTTGGCCGTTACAAATTTGAAAAGGACATATTATATGTAGGCCTTCCTGATAATTGAAAGTGATAATTCGAACATGTTATTTCCCAAGACACTAGACTGTAAAACTTATTTTTGTTTAGCCAGATATAGAGCCTACACTGTACACTACACTATTTGGGGCAAATGGCATCCCCCCCCCCCCCCCCCCCCGGTTGGAACAAGTTGGTGGGGGTGGGACAATTGCCCCCCCCCCCCCCCCCCCAACCTGGTTCCGCTGCCAATGCCAAAATCACACGCCTACTTTGTGTGGTTCCATTTACTTCCTTTTCTTTGTTTGTGTTCAGGTTTTTTTAAGTAAAGACGTAGCTAAAGAATCTGGTTTTCAAAATGGAGAAGAGTGTGTGCTGAAGTTTAGTAAAGATGTCAAGCCGGGGTAAGTTATTGCTTCAACTTTTAAAAATATATATACTTGTCTGCAAGCAGCAGAGTGTGCAAGCAGCAGATTTCATAAGACTACGGGTCATTCCGTGTCAATTCAACACACCAAATATCATTTCAATCTGTTAGGGTCAGGTCCAAAATCGTGTTGAATTGACATGGAATGACCCCAACATGCAACTACATGAACATAACTCCTAGGCCTGCAAGTGAAAAAGTACTGTTTTGAATGATGAATTGTTCACTTTTCAGTGATGGTTTCTTTTTATTAATCAAATGGCTGATTCATTAGGTTCTATGGCATCTTAAGACATTTATTGTAATTTTCGATATATTTTATTTTGATTCAGTTAAGTATATTTGCCTTTTTATTTGCAGTGCTGTAGTAGTTTGTGCCTGGGGTGAGCTAGGAGCTTGGGCTGTAGGACCAAATGGTGAAGTTGTACACTCCCCAGCCTTTCCACCTGCCAAGATAGAAGATACTGTGGGTGCTGGAGACACTTTCAACGCTGGAGTCATTTATGCCCTTTCCAGGGGTAGCAGCATACTAGAAGCTATCATGCAGGGTTGTAAAATAGCTGGAGATAAAATTGGACATCAGGGATTTAAGATTGATGCTGGCACTGTGACAACATAGTCGTATGTGCATGGTGTGGCACGTGGTGTTTTTTTTTCCCTTCAGCTCAGGACACATGGCACCATGCATTCTCCATGGTGAAAACAAAACACGTCCCACATTACAGTTTTTGGGGGGTTATTTTTTGTATATATATCATGTCATTAAGGCCAAGTTCTTCTTTTTTTAAAGATATGACTTACATGTACTCTGCACCGTACACATCAAAGCTGAGAGATTTGCTGTACCACAAGCTATGCTACACATTATCCAAGTGAAGTAATTGATATGACATTATAGTTTTGCAATCTTGATATGAAACTGTCCTGTACCATATTCAAGACACAGTATGAAAAATGGTTGAAACATTAGAAATGAGGAAGTGCCTGCGTGTAATTGTCAGTGTTACCAAGTTGTGACCTACATGAATGTACATCTATACGTGGGAATGTTTACCTTCAGGTTCAGTATGTGTATGAATGCTAATTTGGGAAAAGCTGCTTGCGGCTGAAACATGCTTGAAGAATACTGTATCAAAAAGGAAAATTCCAAATGAAAGAAATACTTGGAAACAACTACACTAATATATATATATATATTACATTCACTACATTTATAATAATGAAATGTTTTATGTTGTGCTGCCCTTTTGTTACTTTCAGTGCCTTATTATTTGTGAATTTGTCAAAGTATAAATCGTTTATTTTGAATTATGAATTCAGCTGTAATTTTGCCAATTTTCTGTTCTATAATTTATGTATTTTATTCCAGTGTATAATATTTGTATACACAATGCATGTTGTTCTTTTCTTTACAATGACCTCTTAAACTGTCCCACACAATTTATCAACTCATTCAGCCTTCCCCTGCTTATTAAAATGGCACATTGAAACTGCTAAACATATCTAATGAATGCTTATCCGCGCAAATTTATTGTGTTTTTCAAAGGAGGGATGGGGATAAGGCACATGTGTGATAATGATTTCAAAGACTCTGCAGTGTGCATTGCTAGACTGGAAAAATGCTACGTCTAGGGCAGTAGGGTATCCAGGTGTAGGATCCAGAGGTGGATACAATTAGTCACTATCTAAATCACCCAATTGGGGGAGGGAATCACTATACTGTCAAGTAAAGGTTGATGAGGTGGTGTCGTTTTATTTCCAAACACCCATCCCCATCTTTCCCCCCCCCCCCCCCAACAAAAAAAACAAATAATAAAATAATAATAACAAAACAAGCAAACAAATCAAACAGAAACAAAACTAAAATCAACCCGAAAAAAACAAGCAAAATATCGCCTGGGAAACCTACCCAGGCGCGGATCCAGAGGTTTTTTTGGGGGGGTCAACACCCCCCCCCCAGCTCTGTCAAAAAAAAATATATATATCATACAAAATTCCGGGGAAAAAAGTCGAAACCCCCCCCCCCCCCCCGCCCGTGACACCCCCAAAAAAGTATACTGGTATAATGTCCTCCTGTTCAAATATGGTAACCCCCCCCCCCCCCCCCAGTTTTTGATTTTACGGAGGCTAAGTGTCCGGAGAAAAAAACCTGTGTACATTTTCAGATTTTTTTTGCTGATGAAACACCCCCCCCCCTGCGAAAATTCCTGGATCCGCCCCTGCTACTCCCGGATACACCACTGATCTGGTGGGGTGCAGTATCTGGAAATTGTGTTTGGATTCTTGTGTTGACTCTACAAAATCTCAGTCATAATACAATTTAGGCTTGGGACCAGTTTGTCCGATTTCACATTGTATTTGTCGGTGTAATGCATCAAGAGAATAAGCACCGACTCCGAAATACTTAATTGGAAATCCTTGTCCATCCCACAACAAATAAATAGGAGGGAAAGAGGATAGAGATCAAGAACATCCAATTAGATGTGAAGTTATGTAATAAGCAGTAAAAACTGCCAGGGAGAGGCAGAAAGTACGGATTGGTTAATTGTAAATGTCGCTTCTCAAATGTTCCATATATGGTCGAAAAAAGAATGCAAGATTATCCTGTAACCGCCTCCCCGAAAAACAAATAAAAGAAATTGCTCGGATACTGCGTGTAAAGTCATTCTCGGTTGTACTTTCTACTGTTAATTCAACTTTTGTTGAATGTAAACAATACAATGAGAGGGCTGACATGATCCATCAATTTCTGAGAATCCTGGAAGTTTTTGATTGAATGGATTGCTTTACTTTTTGGAATAAAACATAATGATGCAGTTGCGGATCCAGGTTTGGCTCAAGAGGGAGTTAAACTGTGCCATGTTTTCCCCAGTTATTTTCCACTTTATTGCAGCTGCTGCAAGCTGCTTACTTACTGGACTGACCAGTAAGGGGCGAATCCCCTTTTCCTTCAGAATAAAAAAAACCAAGATATAGAGAGGGAGAGAGACTCAAAAAGAGAATAAAAAAGATAGAGGGACAAAATTGGTGCTTGACGTATTTCCGGTGGTAATTTATTCCATTCTGCAAAAGTTCTTGGGAATAATGAGAACTTGTAGCAATCTTTAGGCCTATGTGCGGATGGTTTGATGAAAGAGATTGCTGCCTGTTGTCTTGTACTTGTAGAATGGTTAGGTTTGGCCTGGTATGAGTCCGTATTGATGGCAACGATTTTGTTGACAGATTTGTAGAGGAGGGTCAATCTCTGGGCAGCTCTACGATGTTCCAAGGGCTCCCATTCCAGTTGAGACAGCATTTTGGTGACGCTCTCCCTCTTTGTGTTGTTGTTGAGGACAAATCTGGCAGATCGTCGTTGAACCCCTTCCAGCTGTAATTTATGTTCCTTATGATGGGGATCCCAGACTGATGAACAGTACTCTAGACGAGGTCTGACTAGCGTTTTATAAGCCCTCGCTTTTACTTCAGAAAAACAGCTGTACAGATTTCTACGTAGCAGTCCTAGGATTTGGTTAGCTTTTGCGGTGATACTTTGAATATGAGTTGCCCAGCTTAATTTGTTGTTGATTCCGACTCCTAAGTAAGTGTGGTTGGTTACAGCTTGTAGTGTCATATCCCCCAGCTTGTGATCTGCTAGAATTGGCTTCTTTTTTGTGGGTAATTTGCATGGTGTAATATTTAGACTTGTTGAACTTCATTTGCCATCGTTGTTCCCATGTGCAGAGGTGGTCAATATCATTTTGAAGATCCTGTCTATCGTTGATGTTGTCTATCTGTCTGTAAAGGATACAGTCGCCACATAAGACAACCATTATTATGGGGGGTCTGTCATACTTTTACTAACATTAAAAAGCGACGGGACCAAGAATTGCGACGAGACCCCGTCGTTTGGTCCCCCCCCCCGGCCTCCACACTTTTTTTGCCCCCGAATAATATTGTAGCCTACAGTTTATAGCTCAGGATAGCTGATTCAATGACTCCAAACTCAACCCCCCCCCCCCCCCCCCCCCCCCATTAGTCAGTTTTGTCGGCAAAATCATGGTGCTGTCGGCAAAATAGATAATGAAGAATGGAGAAGGAAGGGGAAAGGAAAAGGGAAGAAGAAAAGATGGAGAATGTAAATAATAAGCACCGCTGCTCAAAACCCCGCGAAGCTAAAATCCGGCCGGCCAACCCCATGATGGCCAAAGATTATACATTCTGACCGGTGGGCCCTGGACCCGATCCCCACGCCATCATGGCTACGTGCTCCGCGCTAGCCGCTGGCATATAAAAAGTTCCATAGTCTGGGATCAGGGAACGGGCCTGAAACAAGATATGAGCACACGTACTGAGCGTGTACACGCAGTTTTGCGACGAGCAAATGTCCAAACTTTCTCAATATGATTGGGCAATATTTTGATAGGGCCAAATCCGTTTTCTTTTCTTCAAAAAAGGGACTGTCCAGCTACTTGATAATTAGTTTTGCAATATTGCAATGAAATGAAAATATTTACTGCATTAAAATTCATTAAAAAAACCCAGGATTTAAAGTGCATTTCCCATTTGCTTAGACAAAAGCTTAGACGATTGGCGAATCTGACTACTGCTTGACTATAGGCTAATGCGTATTTTTTAATCCATGCTTCTGTTTCACAAGAAAACGAAACACGCTGCAGTAAATTAAATTGGCTGCCATTTTTGACGATTTTTTTTTTTTCAAAGGAAATTTTGTTTGTAAGATAAGACTGCTGCACACAACTGTGTTTTAGGGCTGGGATTTGAAGCGAGTAGCAAAACCCGAAAGTTAGCCGCGCCGTCGATCGACACGTCCATCGACAGACTGGATGCACTCGACTCCTCCCATCATCACCCCTCTGTGCCGTTCTGACTTCTGAGCCACTGTTTTAGTCTTTTATTCATAATTTCAAATCCTGTTTGTCGGTGTTTTATTCTAACCGTTTACACCGATTATAGGCCTATTTTACACGCGAAATTGTTGATTTCACTAATGCAAGTTTATCACCACTGAAGAGAAACAAAAGGTTGGCCATGGTCGGGAGCCGCGAGAAATTCATGGCTTTCAGGCCTGCCCGGTAGGGCGGTAGAACCTTTATGGGGGCGGATGATACCAAAAACTGTTTCCAGGTACTTTCCTTTCTTTTCTTTTCTTTTATTCTCTTTTACATTATTTAAATTTGTGAAGTGTTGTTGCAAACATTTATTTTTGCCTTTACAGAAGTTTAACCTGCATGACTTATCGGCATCAAACAGGAACCTAATATTTGTTTTCATTCATTCATTTCATTCATTAAGGCTTGTCTATTCTAGGGTGGAATAAGCTCAGCAATTTACATGAATACTGTTTTTCACCGTTTTCCCAGCGAATTACCACCACCCCACAAAAGGAAAAAAGAGGCCGGCTCTTCCTGTGACAACAATCGATCAACTAAATCTTGTCGGTGCATGTATTGCGCCCTCTTTTGATAACAGTTTTGTCACTTCAAGCGCGCACGCGCACTTTGTTAATGTGGCCGGCCATGTCTGCTAGTTAGTGGTAGACAAGAACAGAAGTTTTGGTTGAATTCTCTGCTCTCTACTTGTAAAATTTAAATACAGGTACTAGAAGTCAGCTCAAGAGAAATAATTGAACCATGGCGAGTGTTTCTTATCACATCTCCAATCTTTTGGAGAAGGTAAGTAAAGCAGGGTTTTATGTGAATATTGAGCAGTGACTTGTCTCGAGTCAGATAGCTAGCACAGCACAGCGTTTAGTTCCAGTTTCACTTTCAGTGTCACACAGGGCGGTCCTACTAAAAATGCGGTAATCCTTACTTTTAGGACCCTGTTCCTATATAGGAAGGGAAAGACTCACCAAAACAGTTGATTAAATGACACTCAAAATTGACATTATGATATTTCTTGGCACATCTGAACAATTGGCAATGACACCTTCTTCAGTTCTTGAACATGTTGAATATCATATCAGCAGGTTTAATTTTGTGGAAAGAGGGCAGGGCTTTGATTTATGAGGGAAATTCAGGGTAAAAGACGACGATAACAACCAGAAAACTGACTCAAAAACCAAGATGGCAAACATGAAAGCTCGATGTGATGAAAACTCGATGCTGATCAGCTGATGGGCTGATAAAAAAATAAACATCTTAATTTTTTTTTAAGCAGCCAATCAGCATCGGGCTTTCATTATATAGGGCTTTCACGCGTGTGAGAACTACAACATGCACGTCTGACTGCGAAAAAAGGTAGGAAAGTCACATTTTCTTTGAAAGTGCTTTCAAAATTACAACTAACATGAGTTTATATGAAGAAAAATGACTGCTTTAGCCTGCAAAAGTCACTTTGGAGTTTGGTACTGGACAGTCATCTGCAAAAATCAGTTTTGAACAGAACTGAAACTCGTAAAAAATAGAGGTGTCCTAAAAGTAAGGATTACCAAAAATGCGTCAACAAGCATCAACTGGCGTCAACAAACTTCAACAGTCGTCAACCCAGCGTCATCAAATTTTGTAGACGTTTTGGAAAATCAAAAACAGCTTTATATGGTAGAAATGGCAACAAAGAACACCTTCAGTAGTGATGCCAGAAACGGGATTGACAGGATTTGTGACGCGATGACAGGATTTTTAAATTATTAACGGTTGGTATGCAAATTAGAGCTTATTAAATATTCATAGATTCCAAATCTTCCTGTCACAGGTGTCGGTCATAAATATTGTTGTATTTTATAATATTTTTAAATGAAATCAAGTAGGCCTAGTACATGTTGTGTTTTTAATTATTCATAGATTCCAAAATCTTCTGGTCCCAGGTGGCGGTCATTAATTTACTTTATTTTATGATTTAAAGGGAATATACATCATTTGCTTTTAATGTAATTTTCAGAAATGGATGGAATTGGGGGTTGGAAATATATAGCAAATATAGTTACACTGACTTTTTTGAGGTTTTGGGTTCGAAAATGCTATAAAAACCAAGAAAACAATCATTTTCCTGTAGTCTGGTTCCCTGACTCCATATAAGAAGAAACAGAGCAGTTTACATACATTGGGGAATTGTAAGGTCAGGGAACAAGTCTAGCTGGCTCGTACCCGTTCATAGGTTTGTAATCGATTGCAAACAAGTGCGATGGTCAATTGGGGCCAGTATTTGAAAATAAAGCCAGTTTTTTCCAACGCTGATCGGCCGATCAGCGTTGGAAATTGATACAAAAATACCACTTTTCTTGAAAATGACAGTATACCAGGTGCCATGATTTTACAGGATGCTTTACACTGTCATTCACTAACAGTCCAGCAAGGTATTTCAAAATGATTTGGTAGTTTTATTTTTTGATGTTTGCAAATGTTGTATTTTCCCTTTAACATTGTTTAAGAAAAATGAAATCAGGTTCATGTTGTATTTTTCTCTATAAATTGGGTTAAGTAGCTTATTTATAAACTCGAAGTTCCAAATCCCCTTCTTTTTGGAAACAAAAAACTCCCCCATATATACAAATGAAAGAGTCCGCAATGCTATACACACGTGCAAGATGGGTATGGACAATTGTTTGTTACAGGGTACCTGTATTTGTATTCAAAACCCAAAATTGCGCATGAAAAGTAAAATTTCGGATGAAAAGTAAAATTTCCCGTTCAATTCCGAGAGCTCCCCTCGCGATCGTGAACACGTTAAATTTCCGACTCGTTAATGTTAATGTTAATGTTTGAACGACGCGATGTGGTCTTCATGCCCAGCGTACATTCGATAAGTTGGGTCCAAGTTACTCGGACTGTTCAAAAGCATATACAAAATTGTTGATGCTTGTTGAAGACCTGTGATGCTTGTTGACGCTTTTTGACGCATTTTAGTAGGACCCCACACAGGGTACCGGTTAGGCCATGAGAACATGGAGAATGAAAGTTTAAGATTTGCGTCCGAAAATTTTTCAGATGACAGAAGGCTTTTTCGAAAAAAATGTTCCAACCTGACGCCACTTTTTTCTTCATATGTCATCTTAATGAAGGTCAGTCATTGCAAAAAAAGATTATAAGACATGAATCTGGGACTGAAAAACATTTCCAATTTTGTTAGGAAATACTTTCTTGACTCTTTCTTGAAAATTGTCTTGACTCTCCATTAGCCCAGTGGACTCCCTTACCTCCATACGTATGGAGGGAGTCCAGGATATGAAGTTGTCAAAACAGGGCGAAAATTTGTTTTTTTTTATGAAGCCAATTTTAACGTCCATGTATTCTATGTGTCCTTATCTATGGGAACGGGGGGGATAAGAAATTCCACAAAGTACGATGGACGATGTAATCCGGAGAATAAACTCGAAAATAACGTTAAATTGTGTTGACTGTTGTGATTGTAGACTGTGCTTCATTACAGAGTTCGTACACTGTGCGCCCAGCGCATTGGTGCTGCGTGCATGCAATACGGACGCGCGATTTGTAAACTCTCATGCGCTGTGTGCCAACCACTTTAGGAGTGGCAAAAGTAAATATTCCATTGTTAAATGCTGAAATTACATGTACACATGTACATGTACTACTAGGCAACATTTAGCCTATGTACATCCTCACAGACAAAAAAAGTGTGCTTGATGTGAAAAAAATTGCAATGAGAGTTGGGTGACCTGATGAGTCGCGCCTGTGGAAAAAAAATTCACAAACTTTTGGACGTAAACTAAATAAAAAGACTAGGCCTACCGCTTTCGTTCTTTTTTTCCCCCCGACATTGATGAGACACTTCAAAAATACTTCTGCTTCTGGTTACACAACCGACCCTATTTTTAAGGCCGGGTGATTTTACGGCTTAGTGCAGACTTTTATACCTCACGCACTGTGTGCATTGGTGTGGCTTCTGGCAGTGTTAGGGTTCAATTGGTAGGTATGTTTTTGGGTAAATACCAGTGTTCCTACCTGTCTTTAAAGGCAGAGTAAGTGTAATGGCAAAATATTTGTATCAAGTCCCATGTGATGTCATGTACGTGTACGCTTTGAGATTTCACTGCCAATTTATAGGTGTTTATAACTTTTCCATGGCAGATGACATCTAGCGACAAAGACTTTCGATTTATGGCTACCAACGATCTGATGTCTGAACTGCAGAAAGATTCTATCAAGTTGGATGATGATAGTGAGAGAAAGGTAAGCCAAATAGTAAGGACTGTTTGTTCATTGTGGTTTGCCTATGGTAAGATGCATAGAGATTGGGCCAAAAAAATGAATAGTTCTGCTTCCGGTTACCCGACCGACCCTATTTTAGGCTGCGACCCTAAAAAATTTATCGGCAATTCCCAAAAAAAAAAAAATAATAATAATAATAAATAAAAATAAAATCTTGTCTTTTCTGTCTTCACAAAATACCTCTCAACAACCCATTTGCATCAAAAAATGCTTGTATTTATTTGTTTTCTTACTTACATTCGCTTTTTATCAAAAGAAACCTCCGTTATTTTTACAAATTCGCTTCGCGATATAACTACTTCGCAATTCGATGTCACGGTGACTATAATCACGTGGCGACGACTGGTACCCGCCGCGCTGCGCAGGGGCCAATTTAGAAGACATGATGAAAATGCGGTAACCAGTCCATAGCTATGCGACCTATAGCGCGCTAGTGCAGGCCACTGTCAACTGGTCGGATTCGACATCGTAAAAATGCCAAGAAAACACCGATGGAGAAAGAACATTTTCGCAAGTTAATTTACAGAATTGATCTAGCTTGTCTGTATATGTGTTTTCTGTGTTCAAGAGTTCATTTTGAGATCGCACTACTCGTATTTGGAGTGATACATGCCGCGTGTTTCCCAAAATTTTTGACCGTAAAAACACGTCTGTCAGCCCATGGTGGGCCACTCGCCACACATGCACGCCTCACACACCTCGGAGTTTTGGCCAGCTCTCCACGTCTTGACTAGCGTTGTGCATATGGTGCGAACGACCTGAATTATTTTTTGAAATTATCGAACGTAAATATCTTGACAATAATTAAAGGTAGGTTTTATTCACTTTTTGTGGCCATTTTGTGTATAGCTTTCGTAGTGCAATGGAAATAGTTCAGGCTAAAACTTTGCATATAATTGAATACCCCATTCAATCTGCATAAAAAAAATTGGCAAAAAAAATAAAATTCCGACCGACCGACCCTATTTTTGAAAGGCATGTAATCGAAAGCAGAAATATTTTTTTTTTGGCCTTGTCACTAACTTCCCCCTTTTGTAGGAAATGTAGTAGTTCAGCTTGTAATGTTCAATATAATATAATATTGTAATATCACTAACACTGATATACATGTACAGAATGCTTATTTGCACCCGTCAGCATGATCATTTTTTGCATTACTACTACAGTGTATGTAATTTTTGTGTTATTGGGCCATTTTAAAGTAGTTTTGATCATTCTTACCCAATCTGGCGCCCCCCCTTTTTTTGGGGGGGGGGGAGGAGGGGATAAAATGGCAAGGTTTTCGAAAGGAACCTTCTTGACCATTTGTGACAAGTTAAATGTAATGTAATCATTTATCATTGCTTCTTCCACAGGTTGTCAGAATGTTGTTGAAATTGCTTGAAGATAAAAATGGGGAGGTGCAGAACCTTGCAGTGAAATGGTTGGTTGGATACTTGAATCATGAGTTTGATGTGTAATATCATTTGGGTTTCTGTCTGCATATATTTCAGCAATCATAGTCATTGTTTATATCATGTTACAGTGCATGTTGTATGTTTATTTTCTTGTATGAAACACTGTACTGTATTCATATTATGAGATGTGTACAATTGCAGCTACATTTGATAAGAGATAATGTTTCCTTGTTTCAGTCTTGGTCCATTGGTTTCTAAGGTGAAGGAGTATCAAGTTGAAACCATTGTGGACAATCTTTGTAACAACATGTTATCAGAGAAGGAGCAGTTACGAGATATATCAAGCATTGGTAAGCCTAAAGCATCCCACCTTTAGAAAATGGATTTTGAGTTGGATATTGGCTGGGTTTTTTGTTTGTTTGGCTTTTTGGGGGTAATTACCTGTTGGTTCCATGATATGGACATGGCAGCAATTCTGCATAAGGTTCCAGGGTTCACTCAGTACATTCATGAAGTGTGCAGCATAGCTCTAATGAATGGAGAAGGTTATGTCTCGACCCCAAAATGCTTGTTTGTCAACTCAAATTATCAACTTGAAGGAATTGATCCTGGCTTTGTGCACATGCTGTTGGTCCAACACCGCAAAGCAGTCTATTTTATGGATAGGTACATGTATGTTACACCGTGTTTCCTTGAAAATACACTTGAAGTATGAGTGTGGTACACAAATGTATGGGGTGTGGTCTATGGCCATTTGTAATTTTCAGGGGATAAAGTGTATTCCTTGCGGTTAGCTGGGAATAAATGATACTCACATGTACATGTAATGTACAAATTGAGATAGTGACATTGATATTGTTTGATTGTATTAGGACTGAAGACTGTGATTAATGAGCTGCCTCCTGCATCCAGTCCACTGGCTGCTAACATCTGTAAGAGTATCACAGGAAGACTGACTAATGCAATCGCAAAGGTAATTATCAAGCTAAAAGTCTAGTTCACAGTAGGATCTATTGTGTGGCCAAACATCACCAACGATTGCCCACACATGAAACGGCGGAAGCAGCATTGGCAAATGCGTTCAGGAGGTTTAATATTTTGTGAGCTGCTGAATGTCAGTGTCAGGATAGCTTAGTTTCCTTCTAGTTCTACCACGTTGTGGATCCCATGTGAGTTAGCCATGTGAGTTGTCCATAGGCAGTGACCATCAGACCCATAGACATATAATAAAACCTAGACAAGACATTATCTGCTTTTACATTGTAAATTCTGTGAGCAAATCAGGCTGCGTCACGTGGCTTAATTACGCAATGCGCGAATGTCATGTATATGGCTTCGATTTACGCTCATACTTCTTAGTTATTCTATACGCGCAGCATTTTGCTCACAGGCGCAATAGCAAATGTCGTGTCTAGGTTTTATTATATGTCTGTGATCAGACCAGAGGAGTATCAGTTGGTCTGTTGTCCATAGGCAGTGGCCATCAGACCAGAGGAGATATCAGTTGGTCTGTTGTCCTTAGGCAGTGGCCATCAGACCAGAGGAGATAGTGGTTGGCCTGTTGTCCATAGGCAGTGGCCATCAGACCAGAGGAGTATCATTTGGTCTGTTGTCCATAGGCAGTGGCCATCAGACCAGAGGAGTATCATTTGGTCTGTTGTCCATAGGCAGTGGCCATCAAACCAGAGGAGTATCAGTTGGCCTGTTGTCCATAGGCAGTGGCCATCAGACCAGAGGAGATAGTGGTTGGTCTGTTGTCCACAGGCAGTGGCCATCAGACCAGAGGAGTATCATTTGGTCTGTTGTCCATAGGCAGTGGCCATCAGACCAGAGGAGTATCAGTTGGCCTGTTGTCCATAGGCAGTGGCCATCAGACCAGAGGAGATATCAGTTGGCCTGTTGTCCATAGGCAGTGGCCATCAGACCAGAGGAGATATTGGTTGGCCTGTTGTCCATAGGCAGCGGCCACCAGACCAGAGGAGTATCAGTTGGCCTGTTGTCCATAGGCAGTGGCCATCAGACCAGAGGAGTATCAGTTGGTCTGTTGTCCATAGGCAGTGGCCATCAGACCAGAGGAGTATCAGTTGGTCTGTTGTCCATAGGCAGTGGCCATCAGACCAGAGGAGTATCAGTTGGCCTGTTGTCCATAGGCAGTGGCCATCAGACCAGAGGAGATATCAGTTGGCCTGTTGTCCATAGGCAGTGGCCATCAGACCAGAGGAGATATTGGTTGGCCTGTTGTCCATAGGCAGTGGCCATCAGACCAGAGGAGTATCATTTGGTCTGTTGTCCATAGGCAGTGGCCATCAGACCAGAGGAGATATCAGTTGGCCTGTTGTCCATAGGCAGTGGCCATCAGACCAGAGGAGATATCAGTTGGCCTGTTGTCCATAGGCAGTGGCCATCAGACCAGAGGAGATATCAGTTGGCCTGTTGTCCATAGGCAGTGGCCATCAGACCAGAGGAGATATCAGTTGGCCTGTTGTCCATAGGCAGCGGCCACCAGACCGAGTCAGGGTTTCAAAAAGTTATACCCAAAAATGCACTCGTCCTTTTATTTGGCATGGCATTTTTCATAATTTCATTTTAAAAATTTATTTTCAGATGCCAAAAGAGAAAATAACTTAAAATATAATCATAATGGATTAACAGTGAAAAGGGTGTGTGAAAATTAGATGTACTGGCAGTAAAACGATTCATTGAATTGAGACATCAATAAAGATATTTAGGAGACCCTGCCTTTTTACTTGGATGCTTGGACGCTTTTATCATTAGAAGTCTTTTTGTAGGTAAAATCTCCCCTTTAGGCCAAAAAAAAAAAGTCTCTGGTTTCTGGTATGCGCGCGCGTCGCCGCAGCCATGCGCGTCGGCAAAATGAAAAAGGTTTTTTTTCAATACAAGATGATGTCTCAAAACCGCCAAACTCACTGGTTTGACTGGAATTCTGCTGCTGCACAATTTTAACGTGTTTTTAGATGGGGTTATGATCGAGAATAAGCTTTATGTGGCCTCTCTGGACTCCCATATATTTGCACTAAGTTTAGTCGGGCACCATTTGCAGTCATCAGCCGACATTTGAAGCCAAAAGAAAAAAAAAAACAGGTAAAAAAAAAAAAAAAAGCCGCGTCGCCGCACCACTTTGGGGCAAGCTCCATACCAGAAACCGGAGACTTATTTTTTTTGGCCTTAAATGGGTACTTTGAGAATTTCGGGTTTAATCACATTAGGCCAAAAAAAAAAAGTCTCCGGTTTCTGGTATGGAGCTTGCCCAAAAAGTGGTGCGGCGACGCGGATTTTTTTTTTTTCTTACCTGATTTTTTTGCTTCAAATGTCGGCTGATGACTGCAAATGGTGCCCGACTAAACTTAGTGCAAATATATGGGAGTTCAGAGAGGCCACATAAAGCTTATTCTCGACCATAACCCAATCTAAACACACGTTAAAATTGTGCAGCAGCAGGATTCCAGTCAAACCAGTGAGTTTGGCGGTTTTGTGACATCATCTTGCATTGAAAAAAAACCTTTTTCATTTTGCCGACGCGCATGGCTACGGCGACGCGCGCGCATACCAGAAACCGGAGACTTTTTTTTTTTGGCCTTATGCAGCAACTGTAATATATCAATCTTCATTGTTCGTTCTTTTTGTGGTTTAGCAAGAAGATGTGTCTGTCAAGTTAGAGGCGTTAGATATACTGGGGGACCTTCTCATCCGCTTTGGAGGTATGTAGTATAAAACATAAGTATTTTATGACCCTAGTCATAATATATTGGATGTTACTTTGGACTAATAATAGCACACTGAAAAATCTTGTTGCAAAGCATAACAGTTGGTTGGTTTTACAAGAAGACACAAGCCTACTACCAATGCTATGAGCAATTACATTATTTTAAATAATCATTTGTCACATTTCTTATTCTTGCATGTTATTGGAGGCTTTGACAATTACGAAAATACTTTTGGAAAGAAATGGTTTATGAGTTTTATGTGGTGCTAATTTTGAAGATATACACAGGTGATTAGACTGTACACAGAATATATTGTATTTTGCTTTTAGGAGGCTTTATAGGACACATTGAAACCTCTCATGGTACAGGTTAACAATACTGACATTTCATTTCAGGATTGTTGATGAGTTTCCACTCGGCAATACAGAGTGCTTTACTACCACAGCTCAACAGTCCCAGGATGGCTGTACGTAAGAGAGCCATCTTAGCACTAGGTAGGTATGGACAGGATTCTGTAGACAATAATAACAATAATAATAAATGTATACATAAGCGCTTTTACAAGATAGATCAAAGCGCTGTACAAGAGAGGACTATGATGTCATGAAAAAGAAGCTTTTAAGACGTTGCTTGAAAATGGTGACAGATGGGGAGTCCCTGATGTTGATGGGAATAGTGTTTCACAGTTTGGGGCCAGTGTTCTGTAGTTTGGGGCCAGACTAATCCAGGTATGGAATGGTTGTACACTTAGAGTGGTACCCAGTAATGTCAGAAGCATTGTGCTACTGATGATTCAGAGTAACCCTGTGAGATCCACAAATTAATGGGCTCAACATATGAGATACATATATTACTGGCAATTGAGTTTGAAATTTTTATAAGTTTAGAGAGCGCAGGTATTGTAAATTATATTTCTTCAAAAACTAGAAAGAATAGAGAAATTCTTATTAACTTCCCCCTGAAATCTATCGGAAATTCATTTGAGAGATCCTTAAATTTAATAGGCTATTGTGTTGTAATCTGTTGCCATTTGAAGAGAGATCCAAACTTAAATTACATTGAGTTCAACTCTGGAATTTATTCAATGTTTCTGTACGAGGGAGGTAAATAAATACAATAAACGGGTTTATTCTGTTAAAAAAAAAGAAGCTTTGTTGTATATTTTCTCCTAGAATTTATTTGGAATTTGATTTAGGAATTTCTGCAACCTATGGGTATTTTCAATTTTAAATTTTTATTATTATTTTTTTTTGGCTCAAAATTTAAAAGAAACAAACACATAAAAAGCTGACAAAACTCATAGTTAATAAACCCATTGGAGAATATATTTGAACATTGAATGGGATTTCTTTGAATGTAATGAGCTGAGGTTATTAAATGTTTTGAGTAATAACAAGAGATGCAGACAAAATTGTATTAATGACACCTCCGGAATGTATTTTGTGTTGCTGTATGATTGACGTCTGTTGAATATACAGGCTTGTGATTATTCTCTTTTCATTGAAAACTAACATTTACCTCATGCATTCAGGAAATCCAAGGGGGTGGGGGGGGGGGGGTTGGGAGGCTGTTATATTATTAATTTTAACCCCATAAAATTTATGGGGAATATTTTTCATTCATGTTTAAGTATAAAAAGATAGTAATATCCAACCTGGGGGGATGGGCTAAACAGTAACTATGTTTTAATTATTGATAGAAGAAGTGTAAGTTAAACAGTTAATTAAATGGTTAATTAAAATGGACATGCAAAGCCCCAGACTAAGGTCAACTTTTTTTTCAATCAAACGAATCTGCTCCCATGTTTCAATAACAGGGAAAACTTTATTTCATTACATTTTTTTAGCAGAGCACGGACTAACGCACTTTAAATTATATTAGAACATTCACATGTCTGCTTTTGTGTGAACTGCTGAAGTATCCACAGCCAGCGATGCAAAATGTGTTTGTCAGGATAGTGGTTGGAAACATCAATGTCTTCGTTGTTTTATGTTTAAAAATACCATCTTAGCAGTATGCTTTGTATCTTAATATTGTTCTCATTTATCATCAGGTCATCTAGTCATGAGCAGTAGCAATAAGCTTTTTGCTGATCTTATGGAGTTCCTTATGACTGAGCTGCGGGAAAACGCGAACCCATCTACAACCAGGACATACATACAGTGCATAGGTGCAATCAGGTATACTGTTTAGCTGATTACAAATACCGTTTTAGTAAAAGATGGAAACACATCTATTTTTACACTTGTTTTGGGGCTGCCGAATCCAAGTATGCTGGATACAAAGTTGGTTATTCAGATTAAACTAAGAGCCTTTCTTTTGATTGACGCATAGACCATTAAGTGCATCTTAAATAGGATACGCTTCCTGACTGGCAACCAGAGTAGTATGGGCTAAATATGTTCATGTTCAGTAGCCTTTACTATAAGTTGTGCTGTCGTGTTTTGAGCACAGCATTTTTGGAAGTCCAAACTGTAGATTGTTGCAGTAATTCAGTCTGGATAAAGAAATAAAAGCATGCACAAGTATCTCAGTTGTACAATCAAGATACCTGCACAGGTTTCCAGTAGTCCTAACTGCATGTGTTGCAGAGCAGCAAACCACGTTAATATGACTTGACTTTGTTAAATGGTGATCTATTCTGGTTCTACAATTCCGTACGTCAGCATTTGGTTAAATTCGGACAGTCCTATTTTAAGTGACTGCAGCTCTTGGCTTAATAATAATAATAATAGTGGGTATTTATACAGCTCACGTATCCACCAGGTACTGGCGCTCACAGCGCAACATCATTATTACCCCTGCTCATTGGGCCCATGAAACATTCCAAATACCATCTTGTTTCCCTGGGGAGTATACAGCTCGATGCTGCCTGTTACGCGCAAGGAAGCTAATTCAATCACAGTGACCATCTCTACCCTCACAGGTACCCATTTACTCCTTGGTGGAGAGAAGCAATGAGTGACAAAGTGCCTTGCCCAAGGGCACACGCACCACGAACCCAGGCTGGACTCGAACCCACAACCTGCAGCTTTACCCGCAGACCACGAATCCAATGCCCTTAACCACAAAGCCACAGCACTCCACTTCTGGAGTGACTTCTGTGACATAGTGATGTGATCTCTGTTTCAGAGTCATTCAACTGGTTCTTCTCAGAACAACACAACTCACAAAGAGACATAATTCACATGGTATTACCGCAAACCTCCTAGTGACCATGCAAACCCTTAAGTCTCATTCAACTTGAGCTTGTTTGTAATGATCCATGCTCTAATATACATCACACATGCTTCAACAGCAGCACAAGCAACATTATACAATTGTTATCTGTTTAGATGTAGTCCATGGCTTTTTGAACACCCGAGGGGTGCATTTGGCACCCGAGGCAAAATGTCAATTGCCCCAGAGGGTCATTTGCCCAAGATGCAAATGATTCTGGTTGTCATGCGCACACCCTGGGGCACATCATCTACCTTGTACGCATTCTACATGTAGGTATGTTGTACAAATCAGCGTCATGGCTGTTCTAGCTCTGTTATACGAAGCAACATCATATTTGTACTATAATGTCCCTTAGCGTTGTGTGGCTTTTGGCAGTCAAGAATATGAAGATGGTGTTATGCATTTCAATTTGGCTGGGCACTGTTAAAAAAATTTTTTTTGAAATACTCCCTATGGGTTCTCATATTAGACAATATGAGAACCCATCAGCATGAAATATAGTTTGTCATCCACAAGTTTGATATATATACTTGCATCTATTCCTTTATTGTGACATCTCCTTGGTTACAGTCGCCATGCTGGTCACCGAGTGGGGGAACATTTGGAGAAGATCATGCCTCTGATTGTCAAATTCTGCAGGATTGATGATGATGATGAGCTACGAGAATACTGCATCCAGGTAGCTAATACATAGAGATAGACAGCATGCACACATTTTATCATGGTTGTTTCCTCAGTAAAGAGAAGTAGCCTTGATATGGGAATTGTACTTGGTGGCTCGGAAGTAAGAAATTGAATTGAATTGGACAGTTTAAGGTTAGGATAGCTTTAACAGTATCCATGTATGAACTGTAGTAGTGGATTGCTAATATGAAGTCATTGAGAGATGTAATCACTTTCATAAAGATCAAGTATTTCAAATTAGGTTTTGCCCTTCACGGACATTTTTAAACACTGTATTCTCAGTGTGTTACCTCCCGAGTGAAAGTTGGAAAAAATCACTCGGGTGAGACTCGAAGTCTCGAACCCATCTTATGATAGATAAAGTATTTTATTAGAAATCTGATCTGAATCACCTGCTCTTTGAACGGAAAGAGGCATCAACCCATATTTAATATTCTTCTAGCACTTGCTGAAATTGACTGTTTCATTGATCATGACCACAACTGAGTTGATTCCCAGTTTGGAATGATCCTATGATTTTGGTGTTGGGTCACTGAAGCTAAATAATCACTCTTGCATGTTTTTTCTTTGGCAGGCTTTTGAATCCTTTGTCAGGCGTTGTCCAAAAGAAGTGTCGCAACATGTCTTGACTGTAAGCATGTTCATATTATTTTAAAATCTTAAGGTCATCAAACATTCACTTTATTCCAAGATACTGGTATCCAGCTGGGTAACACCTGACATGCCATTGTTTTTGTCAGCGCAATGTGAGCTGTCAACTAGTACGGATTTTCCGTATTTTGTACGGAAATTTAAAAAAATACAGAAGTACAATTTTTTATTATAAATATTTTTTTAAATGGCATGTAGGTCTAATAAGAAGAACTCTGACCAAAGGGTCAAAACATTTTCATTTTTCTAATTTCAGAATAAAATGTTGAAACAGGAACAGAAATATGAAGCATTATATAAGTTATGCCGTTAGTTTCAGCTAACTACTAGTATTAATATGTAGTGGCAATTTACTTAGGCTTTCAAGCATTATTCATCAATTATGAAAAAAATACTGATTTGGGGATGAAAATACAGATTTTCAGCTTCAGGAATACTGATTTTGGAATTTGGAGGTTGGCAGCTCTGCTTCAATAAATCCCTAACTCCCTAGTGGGTGTGCAAAATCGTATTGGAATTGGAGGATTCAGGACTGTCAGGGTTATCTGAACAGCAACTCCCGGCATTTGCATTTTGGGCTTGGGTTTCTTTTATGGGTGCCCGGGTACCCGTGTTTTGCTTCAGTAGGGTACCTGGTTCCTATACTACCCGTAAATGCACACCACTATGCACATGGCAGCCTAGACGTCATGAGGGGCTCAAAGCTTTAGACTGCTCCTTCCATTATCATTGTGGCCATTACCTTGACGTCTACCAGTACTGCATAATTGATTGCCTTCATTCAATGGAATTAACAATGCAGTATAATGCCACAGTATCACTTTGTCCCCAGGAGTAGCCATTTCAAGCCAAAGTATAAACTTGCCATAAACAAGGAGTGGTTAATTCACCTGTAATATTTGCTATTGTTTCAGATCATTGAGTTGTGTCTACAGTATATCTGCTATGATCCAAACTATAACTATGAGAGTGACGAGGATGAAGATGCAATGGATGCAGATGCTGAGGAAGAAGAAGAGGGGTAAGACCATGAAGCAGCAATATATGCTAGCTGCTGTATCTTGCAGCAGACTACACATTGCCGGCAGCAATGCATGCTGGCCACTGTATGATCATGCAGCAGTCCAAGCATTGACGGCAGCAAAGCATGCTGGCCACTGTATGATCATGCAGCAGATTATGCATTGACAGTAGCAATGCATGCTGACCATTGTATGATCATGCAGCAGACTATGCATTGACAGTAGCAATGCATGCTGGCCACTGTATGATCATGCAGCAGTCCAAGCATTGACGGCAGCAAAGCATGCTGGCCACTGTATGATCATGCAGCAGATTATGCATTGACAGTAGCAATGCATGCTGACCATTGTATGATCATGCAGCAGACTATGCATTGACAGTAGCAATGCATGCTGACCACTGTATGATCATGCAGCAGACTATGCATTGACAGTAGCAATGCATGCTGACCACTGTATGATCATGCAGCAGACTACGCATTTACGGCAACAATGCATGCTGGCCTCTGTATGATCTGCAGCAGTCCAAGCATTGACGGCAGCAATGCATGCTGACCACTGTATGATCATGCAGCATACTATGCATTGACAGTAGCAATGCATGCTGACCACTGTATGATCATGCAGTAGTCCAAGCATTGACGGCAGCAAAGCATGCTGGCCACTGTATGATCGTGCAGCAGACTATGCATTGACAGTAGCAATGCATGCTGGCCACTGTATGATCTGTAGCAGACTACACATTGATGGCAGCAGTGCATGCTGGCCACTGTATGATCATGCAGCAGACTACACATTGACGGTAGCAATGCATGCTGGCCACTGTATCATCATGCAGCAGTCCACGCATTGACGGCTTCAATGCATGCTGGCTGGTTAGGGTCAGGGCGGTTAGGGTTAATATCCGATAGTATGGTTTGATTCACTATTGCATAATCAGTTACTGTACAATGTCTAGATGGAACTAGAGATTTTCGGTGAGCAATATCGTTTAAAAAAATTGTCTAGTGAACCGTATGTGGCATCCTATTATTTTGTAGAGTATTAACACACACTTTTGTAAGGCAGTCGATGAAATTTGTACAAACAGTTTAAATTCACTTGTATGGATGTAAATCAAGGGAAATCGCTCAATCAGTGTTATGCATTGTAGCAGCAAAATTCTCCAACATTCTTCAACATGAACCAACTTTCTTTAACCTCAATTGTGTGTGTAGGGAATCTGACGATGAGTACAGTGATGATGATGACATGAGTTGGAAGGTACGGCGCTCTGCAGCAAAATGCTTGGAGGCAATCGTTGGCTCCAGACATGAAATGCTGAATGAGTTTTATCGTTCAGTCTCGCCAGCTCTTATTTCAAGATTTAAAGGTATGTTTGTAAAGAGGCTATGATCAAGATGTCTAATCATATCACACTTTCCCACACTCAACATTTTCTGATGGTCAACTGAGTGAAGCATTGACGGTCAATTTATATCTTGCAGAGCGTGAGGAAAATGTGAAGTCCGATATTTTCCATGCCTTCATAACCCTGCTGAAGCAGACCAAGCCAATTGTGACAGGATTTTATGATCCAGACTCCATGGAACATGAGGAAGGGTTAGTGTTAGTCTCCTTTTTTTCCTGATTACTTGTTTAGCAGATATTCCTTACTCAGTTGGTCAATCATAATGATGCATAAGACCAGACTGACTATCATCATGTGTTTGGTGCAGTATTTTTCGCAGAATCTTCTGAATTGGATGTCATCTATTTTTTCTTGTATCACTCTTGACATAAATACAGAACAATCTCTGATATGAGATATCCAGTCTTCCTCGGGATTCAATCTTTCAAAGTCAAGTGAATCAAGGAATTGAATGTCGGTGGATTTTAGGCAATAAGGGCTATTGGAAAGTCACTTACACATGTTCTCTTTATTCAAGTCATATCTTGATCCCTACTCAGGCCAATATCAATGTTGAGGCTGCAAGTTCCAGACATCGTTCGTGCCTTGCATAAACAGATGAGAGAGAAGAGTATCAAGACTCGTCAAGGTTGTTTCTCTTTACTGACCGAGTTGATCAGTGTATCACCAGGAGCGTTGGCAGAACACATCCCAGCCATCATACCTGGTATTCAATTCTCATTGGGGTAAGCAAGTCGGCTTGTTAGTCATTACACATTGAGACTTTAGCTGATTTGATGAGCATATGCCACTTAAATGGGTGGGTCCATGTGAAAAGGGCAATTTATACCTAAATTCTGTTCGGTAAATTGTATGGATACCCCAATTGTTTCGATTCGCTTAAAATGAATGTGTAGGTGCATTGCTTGACATAGAACTGCCCCTGTGTTGACGCTCATGGTAACATGCATTCAATAAAATTGCCTCTGGCCAATAATTGAAACAATGCAGAATAACCTGATGTTATTACTACGTTGTGAAATGCTAATGACAAATCAATCTCAATCTGCTGTATACAGAGTGTGCCAAAAAAAGTGCAACATTCTGACAACAAATAATTAAATCTGTTTAATGTTTTTTCTTCAATGAAATTATATATTACATGAAAGCCTGACTATTTCGCAATCCACTCCTTTTTACCCCATTCCATTTGGGTCCCTAGATCCAGAAATACAATCAATTAAGTGAAAGGGTGTACATTTTGCTTGGGGCACTCTCACCTGTGTTGTCACCAACTTCAATGCCTATTCAATGCTTTATGCTAAGTTCACACATTCCCGATTTTTAAGACGAAGCGCCACGAATAATAAGTCTTGAGTAAATCGGGGAATGGTTCTTGGCTGCCTCGGGATGATTCTGTTAGTTCGATGAAAGATTGTTAAAGATCGGGAAGCGCCCCAACAATTTTCAACATGTTCAAAACTGTCGGGGTGATTCGGGAACCAATTTCAATTCTTGGATTATTCTTGTTGTATTTGTAACTAATTCTGGGTATTCTTACAGCATTCTTACAAGTTTCGCACAGTTATTCTTGGTGGTAACAGTCCAGAATCATGCGGAATCATTACGAATGTATCAATATCATGTATGTATTCGGCTTAATTGGGTCTGATTC
The DNA here is from genome assembly GCF_015706575.1 of Patiria miniata. Lineage (NCBI taxonomy): Eukaryota > Metazoa > Echinodermata > Asteroidea > Valvatida > Asterinidae > Patiria > Patiria miniata. The sequence goes on from NW_024037057.1 coordinate 1,653,106, forward strand.
GACTTCCAATTCGTACCTAGTTCTTGATTATTTCTGTTTCATTCTTAAGTTATTCTTACAAACAGCGAATCGGGGCTAATTTCTCCCAATTGCCATCAAGAATTTTTATTCGGGATAGATCGGGGTACTCGTGGCAATAATTTGAGAATGTGTAAACCTAGCATAACCCAGATTCAGCATGTCCAGCTGAGAGTGGCCGAGTAAAATGTACACCCTTTCACTTAATTGATTGTATTTCTGGGTCTAGGGATCCTAATAGAATGGGGTAAACAGGAGTGGATTGAGAAATAGTCAGGCTTTAATGTAAGTCATAACACACCTCTTGCTGGTGCTTCATCCTGGTTGGCTGAAACACGGTCACGTGTGGTTCACTTATATAGGCTAGTGCATGAAATTCACATCAGCATGAACTAGACGTGCGCCAAGACATCACGCACGCGTAATTTCCGATCGGGCACTACACTCAAAGGTTTTGACCGATTACATTGCCCTCTAAAAAACTCAAACTCAACAACTGAAGCGACGACACTAAAACCGTTCCTATAATTGTTGAATTGCTCACAGTTGAAGTGCTTATAAGTTAATTGGAGTATTAAAACAGTTGAAATATAAAACTTAGAAAAGTTTTTTTTTTATATTTTTTTTATATTTTGGACAAAGGTGAGTTATAAAACACATGCGGACTGGCATAATTTGGTTACTAGTGCATGTCTGTGCCCCCTCGGGCCTGCCTATTAGGACCCTCTTCTAGTCACTCACAGTCCCTCGGGGCGCATAGACATGCACTAGTAGTGACCTCATTCATGGGCGTCGCGAGGGGGGGGCAAGGGGGGGCACTTGCCCCCCCTGGAAAAGCAAAAAAAAAAAAAAAAAAAAAAAGGAAGAAAAAAAAAGAAAAGAAAAGAAAAGAAAAAGAGGCGCGAAGACAAAGTGGTGTAAATTTAATGAGTTGGGGGGGGGGGGGCAAAATGTCCCTGCCCCCCTTTAAAACTGATAAATCGAGAATGTGTTGAGAAATACAAGCATTTTTTGGCAAAACAATTTTTTGCCCCCCTCTAGAAAAAATCCTGGCGACGCCCATGACCTCATTGCCAGTCTATATGTGTAGAATATAATTTCATTGAAGAAAAAAACATTAAACAGTTTTAATTATATGTTTTCTGAATGTTGCACGTTTTTGGCACACTCTGTATCCGGTTCGTTAGTGTGACGTCACCTCCAGCACTTTCTGCACGATTGGAACCGGAAGTTAACGCAGCTCGAGCGGTTGTAGCCAATGAGCGCTAGTAATCAATGGTGGGTGCGCGTGAATGACGTTTTTACTAACGAACCGGATTGGATGTTTGGTTTGATAGGAAGTTAAACCTAAAGTTGAATGCTGCACTAAGTTTGTATATATGTCTATTAGATTTGCTCTACATTATATCAGAAGTATTTTCCGGTTAAGTATGGTAATATGTAATTTTTTCAAATGGAATCTTATGCTCATTCTGATCCTTTCAACTACACAGGGACAAGAACAGCAGTTCCAACATGAAGATTGATACATTATCCTTTCTGAATTGTCTGATGGTGAATCATAGTCCACAGGCCTTCCACCCTCATATGGCTGTTATTGTGCCTGTAAGTTCATTACATTTTCTCCTCTTATGATCGCCAGGATGTGCCATGGAATTGTTTGTTTTTTATTACATGAACGTCAGGTTGAAACTAATTGTATATTGGTAGATGAGTATGATGTGTGTTGCAGGTCATTACATGATATTCCTCTATTGCTTGTAAATTATCCTAATGTATTTGTTTTGATATTAATGAGTTATTTATTTATGCTTTTAAATATATATTTATCACTAGAAATGACACCCAAGCATTTGTGTTAACAAGATCGAATGATTGAGTGTCTGATAGATTGCTGTGCTTTGCGTGTATACAGCCAGTTGTTTCAGCAGTTGGTGATTCCTTCTACAAGATCACCTCTGAAGCTCTCTTAGTCACACAGACTATTGTCAAGGTCATCAAACCACTCAGTAAGTTGCTGCTTGTCTCCATATTCTCACAGATTAAAGTGATTGGGTTTATCATTATAAAACACCGATACTTCATCAAGGCAAAAATATAATATTTTCAAAGAATCTTTTTGTGAAAAATAATTGCATATTTTATTTCATGGGTTTGACTTTCCAACTGCTGACTGTCATGAGTAGGCCACTCAGTAGGCCTATACATTCCATGTAATTCACCTACGATCATCCCCTAGAATCAACCTATGTGGCATTTATTGGCTCCATGCGCCAACAAAGAGGGTGCGTTTTTACCACTTTTGAGAGCCCCGGGATGGGACAGACGGCGTGTGCTTACTATGGCGTACTGGTTCGCTCGACTTCCTAAATGTATGCATGACTTCCTAAATGTGCCAAAGCTATTAGCCACAGTGTCTTTGCTTGAGCGTCAGGCGTCATGGGCATGCAAATACGTTCAAATTTAACTTGCAATGGTCTCCCAGACTATTCCCCGTCACCAGTACTTAGGATCATTCGAAATACGTAGTGGATGGATCGGGATCCAGTCTGGGTCACCTCCAACTCTCCTTTTCTGGTCGTTGAAGGGGTACTTGGCACGGAGCCCATAAATCGTCAGTTTGTTAAGTGAATGTTTCGTCACTTTGTAAAGTGGACGTTGGCTGCTTTACGTATGGACTTGACAACGTTCTGATGGCCAAGTTGATATTTAATTGGGCTGCAACTTCTTGGCCATTGTGCGATGAGATCGTAATATTTGAGCTATTGAAGTCTTTATCTATTGTAGGGAAACACTGATATTTCTAAGCAAGTTTTGGTTTGGACTTATTCATTGTGATCAGATACAGAGACTACATTTGACTACAGTGCCTACGTGTTGGATCTGTACAACTGTACATTAATGAGACTGAAAGCTGCTGACATTGATCAAGAGGTGAAAGAAAGGGCCATCTCATGCATGTAAGTACTTACCAATTACATCGTGTATGACTGGAGCTTATAGGAACTATTCTGCATTGTTCTAGAAGTTTAATGCAGTGTATCTTGTATGCACAAGGAAATGTATGCTCTTGTTATTTGAGTGGATGCATCAGCTGCAAGTAATATTATATTTGGCAATTCCACGGTGACTGACGTTACATTTTTACAGCCTGCAGGCAGTTGAGTCTAATCTAGATACAAAACCAGTACATTCAACATTTATTAGTTTGGCATGAACAATAGATGGACCTGAACATGTCTTGTGATACAAACACATCAATCTTTCCTGTCCATCCTCAGCTTAAAAGGGCACTCTGTTTACTCTGACTGACATCATATAAAAAGACGCCAAAAAAACCCCCACCAAAACACTTGCACAAAATTGAAATTTCTCTTTAACTTTAATGCACAACAGATTAAGGATGGGACTTTACATTTAATCCTTTTAAACATTTAGTAAAACTATTAAAATTTTCAACGTTTAACCTTTGGTGTACTTGTATCTTTCCTTGAAAATATAAAAATATAATACTGTATAATCAATATGTTTACTTGCTTGCAGTTTCGGTTGAATATTATGAAGAACTAAAATATAACAGAATTCTAAATGTACCCAACTTCCCAATGTAGGCAACATACATGGAATGCATTTTTGTACAATGTATTTGCATTACGAAAATAATGTAAAATCAAATCAAGGTAATTCTTTTTTTGTTCATGTATGTGGCAACATTTGCACTTTTCAGTTGAGGAGGAATTATCAGTGCAATATCCTAAATTTAAAACAGACCCATTTCAGTGCTATGATTGAACATGTAAACAGACTGCAATGTCTGGTGGAGATGGTTGCCATTGACATGATCATTGACACGGCTCAGAACCACCTTGTCTAAGATTTTGGAGAGGAAAGGAATGTTAGATAAGGTGGAACAGTGGCTTGACAAAGGGAACATGGAAAAGTGCCTGTAGATAATGAGGAATTAAACAATGTAAGTAATGTATGGGACAAGGACATGAATAGCCTTTAGCAACCAGGTAGGCATAGGATCAAGAGAGCAATAGTTTTTGGGTGTGCCACTGACAATTCTGTGTCTGCTGGTCATCAACCCAATCAATATTTGACAGAGCAATATCTGAGGGAATAATAGAAACTTGGAATCATTGGATTGTGACGTAACAAGCTGTGAATTACATGTACAATCAGCTCAGATAACATTTTAACAATTTTGGCGGTAAAGAAATGGCCAAAGTTGTGACAAAGATCTTTACACGACCTTAGTTTTACTCGCGGCCAGTTTCTCTCTGAAGTATGTAGCTTTGGTAGTCTGGATGAGATGTGCTAGTACAGTGAGTTGCGATTGATAATCCACTTGAGGAATATCCAGCTTGGTCTTTTGCCATTTCCACTCAAGTCATCACTTGATTCGTCTTGCTTCATGAATATTGTTATTGAACCAGGGTGCTCCATTGCGTAGTGTGCGATCAAGAATTCGCAGTGGACATTGAATGTCAAGGATTTTTTGAATGGTGGAATAACAAAAATCGACCTCGTGGTGGACATTGTGAAGATTAGCAAGCGCTTGAGATTAGCATTGACAACACATACTTTTCATCAGACTCCATAGAAAGAAAGTCACACTGTACTGAATGAATTCTTGGAGAATCAGTTTTGTTTGCGGTTGAGTGTGAAGGGGATGGCATGGTGGTCTGACATCAGATTCTGATATACACAATCATGAAACAAGTCAAGACCCTGGCAGGCAATAACAAGGTCCAAAGTATGTCGGTGTGTGTGAGTGGGGTCAGCAAAGTATGTCAGTGTGTGTGAGTGGGGTCAGCAAAGTATGTCAGTGTGTGTGAGTGGGGTCAGCAAAGTATGTCAGTGTGTGTGAGTGGGGTCAGCAAAGTATGTCAGTGTGTGTGAGTGGGGTCAGCAAAGTATGTCGGTGTGTGTGAGTGGGGTCAGCAAAGTATGTCGGTGTGTGTGAGTGGGGTCAGCAAAGTATTTCCGTGTGTGTGAGTGGGGTCAGCAAAGTATGTCGGTGTGTGTGAGTGGGGTCAGCAAAGTATGTCCGTGTGTGTGAGTGGGGTCAGATACATGTACATACTGTTGGAGGTCAGCACTAGACAAGGTAGTGAGACATTTGGAAGATTTCGGGCTTGGATGCAAGATCACTTAGCATGCCTTGTTTACTAGGGATGTTATCTGCCTTGACCAGGAGGTTTTCAAATTCTGTCAAGAACTCTGATAATTTGAACCTATTGGCTTGTGAAGGGGGTGGTCTGTAGACAGAAAACAAGTATGGGCTTGGTGTGATCAGTCTCAAAGGCATTCTCAAAGGTGCTGGCTGTGACTGGGCTAGGGATAGCCATGAGGTTCAGATGGGTCTTATAGATCACACCAATGCCGCCATGGATAGTCAGCTCCTCCATGGGGAAAGTTAATAAATGAATAACTGGGAAGGGAACATTCACCAATAACAACATGATCGTCTTGATAGAGCTAGGTTTCACTCAGAAACATTGTATCAAAATCTCTCTCTGTTATATATAGTCCAAACAAGGTGGCAGTTTTATTGCGTATGGAATCAGCATTCCGCTTGCAGACACGTAGGTTGCCGTCATGGAAAGGAAACTAGGGATGCATTTGATATTCCATTTTTATTGCAAGCAGATGCTATGCATGACTTATGATGATTGATCTACTTCAGAGTGTGCAATAATGTGAGTTACATTATATTACGCAAAGAGAATGTGACTGACATTACACGTGACTGACATTACAATATTTCATGGCTGGCTTATCCAATAATGTTCAAAACTTTCCAAAACTCAAGTTATGAGCAGAAAAATTGATAGAAAATATTATTGAATACATAGAAAAAGACAAATTCTTAATTCCTTACTTGTACATGAAAAACACTAGTCGGGAAGTCACCACACTTTGATCTGACGTAGCTTACAAAAGTGTTCATGAGACATTACTATTTTATTTGCAAAAGCTTCAAGTTACATGTATAATGTGTCACTTTAGCAAATCAAACTTTAACAAATGGAAATTGTATTTGTTGGCATCATTTCTCCACTAGTATAGATTGTTTAAAACAGTCAAAGTGGCAAGTTAAAATGGTCTCCTAAAGCCTGGTTGATGCTTGGCGCGAAAGCGAACGCGAATTCGCGCTGCAAATTCGTAAAAGTTGAGCACATTTCAACTCGGGCGAATTTCGCAGCAAACATTTCTTGACATCATATTTGCTTCGCCTTTGCATTCGCGCCGAGTATGAACTGGGCTTAAGACCAGTCAGATGAAGTTATTGCAGGTTTTTTGGCTGATAGACGTAATTTCCCTGTCTCTACCGAAGTTACCTTTTAAAAAACCTGGTATTTTAGCATAAATTAAGCAGTCACTAAATATACATACGGGTCATCAAGATTAGTCATCAATAAAATCTTGATGAAGACTTTTAACATCAGTGAACCTGAACAAAAACACCCAGTCGAGTGATACAATCTTTTCCTTTGAGAACCATGTTCAGTATTTTCCTACCGTTCTACTTTTTCTGTCATGCCGCTTATAACATGACTATATGATTTGATCCTTTGATTCAACACCCTAGGGGCCAGGTCCTGTGTAATCTTGGTGATCATCTTCAAGCAGAGTTAAGCACCTGTCTTCCAATCTTCTTGGATCGTCTGAAGAATGAGATAACACGGCTGACAACCGTCAAGGCCTTGACAATGATTGCTGGCTCCCCACTCAAGATTGACATTACACCAATATTGGTAAGAGTGTTGGACAAATGATGTAGTTCATTGCTGTGTGCACAATTTATTGATGATACTAGAAATTAAGTCAGTGATATATGAACATAGTACCTGTAGTCAGTACTCTGTGGTCTGCCTAGGAGAGCCAGTGAAGAACACATTGCAGACATGCACTGGTTTGTCTGTGCTACAGCCCCCGTAGGTGGCCAGTTTAGGGCTAAACTTGTACAGGATGGTTACAAAAAAGGACACCCACTATTGACAGCAATTTTCACCTACTTAATGAACTTATTTTAAATAGTTTTTTCACATAGTAGTAAAGTATAGGCCATTAACCATGCATGGTAAAAAAACTTAGTAAAAGTTGCAAAAAATAGTGATATTATGCTGATTTGAATACAAGTCACCAAAATCAGTCTTGTCCACAGGTCATTCTATGTAAGTTGGACGTTTTCGTAGTTCATAAAGATTTAAAAACCTTCCCACCAAAATATGTTTTGCCCTGGTAACTTTGATTGAAGCTGTCCAATTATTCATGTCAGTGTTAAGATCATCTACTCAGTGAGCTGTCGGCTTAAGTTCAATGTTGCATAACATTACATAACATAATCAAATGTCATGCCCTTTCAAATATTAAGGTGGGCTTCATTGTTAGTGCGTTTTTTGATGCATTTTGTGTTGAGAGTACATGTATACCTCCGTGGACAAACAGGTTTCGCACATGAAATGTTCAAATTAGCATAGCTCAACGACAAAATGTGCAAATGCGACGATTTTTTTCGTCACATTTGCTTTAATGACAGTACTTTAATAGCTACGAATCGACAGTTAAAAATAATTTTTAAAAATAGGTGAAAATTGCTGTCAAATGTGGGTGTCCTTTTTTTTAACCACCCTGTAGAAAACTTAGTGTCTTTGTGTGTGAGAAATGCACCTTCCATTGAAATGTTCTTCAATAACAACGGAGGGACAATTTTGCAGGGAGTCCAGAATCTATTAAACTAGTTTCTATGTTGTCAAAAATATCTGCTAGTCTTAACTCTTGTGTCTTGCAGGTAAAGGGAGTCCCAATCCTTGCTTCATTCTTGCGTAAAAACCACAGGGCTCTCAAGTTGTCCACTCTCACAGCCTTAGATATCCTGCTCAAAAGTTACGGTAAGTCCTCTCAACTACTTCTTCTTCTTGCATATGACCTGCGTAGTAGCCTAAAGAGACAGGTCCAAGTTGGTGAGGCAGGTCGGAGCATGATCTGTCATTAGGAGAATTTCCTTGTTGCCCCCTGGGAACTTCCTCAGCATGCAATCATTCACATGAGGGATGGTCTGGTCTGGTCTGGTCTGGTCTGGGTGGCTGCAATCGCATGCTGACTTGTCCTGGAACTTCCACTTGAAGAGATGATGTGCATATAGGGTGTGAATCCTGTTTAGGGTGGTCCACTGTCACCTGCCAAGGTTGAAAGCTGGAGGCTCCACTATAGCATCCTGCACAAGGTCCTTGTTGGCAAAATCCCACTATCCTAGAGACTGGGCTAGGCCTTCTTTGGGTCAAATCCAGTGTCATTCGTTGTGCTGGATATCAATTACACATTTCCTTGTTGAGTTTAGTGAAATCAATGTTGAATCAATCATAGTTTATACAAAGCATTGTTGTGTCTTCCAGTATCTTGAATGTTTTCATAACGTGTTCCCAATTCTTGATTCTTACCAGGATCAGCCCTGACAATGCCAATGGTGGATGGAATCTTGACTGAATTGCCTCCTCTCATCAGTGATAGTGACCTCCATATTTCTCAGTTGACCCTTCACCTCTTGACCTCTGTGTGTCAAGTTCACCCATCCAGCTCAGCCAAGACCAGAGATGCCATCTTGCCTGCCATTCTCTCACTGATCAAGTCACCACTTCTACAAGGTCGTATTTTCCCTTCTACTCAGTAGTGTTGACCATTTGAAAATTAGTGGCTAGTGTGAAATGAAGTAGTAGTATATGTTAGTAGCGTCTTAATGATGAATATGTAAAACATCACTGTTATGTTCCGAGTGTGCAACAGTTCTTTGTAATTGGTCATAAAGTTGAGGGACAGGAAACTGGCCAACCTCACTTTGTTCTCATTAGCCAGCTAAACACCCAATGATTACTGAATAGATGAATGACAGACTGGAATAAGTACAGTGTCAGTGCCCTTCACATCTGACTGTTAAGTTTCAATATTGACATTGTAGGTGGCGCTCTTCACGCAATGTTAGAGTTCTTCCAGTCACTGGTAGCTACTAACACTCCTGGCTTGGGATTCCAAGATCTGTTACAGATGTTATCACTTCCCATCTACAGTCCCTCCGATACTCAGTCTCCATCCTATGCAGTGCACAAGCAGGTACGGCTACAGTCTCACAAAACCAAAAGGTTTTTAAATAATGAGGAATTGTCACTTTTTAAGGGACCTTATCACTGAAAGCATTTATTCAGGTCTACATTTGCACAAAAAGTATAATGGAAAACTTTTTTGCATGACGTTTGGGAGATATGTGGATACTGAAAAGATCAAGTATGTCTGTGAGAAAGGTTATAATGTACGAAAGGGATATTTCAAGAATGTTCAAATAAAAATCCCAACAAAATTTACTAGCGCAGTAATAATGATAAAGGTGTACTGTTTACAAAGGCTGTGCACACATATATTTTACAACACCTACCTCATTTCAAAATTGAGTTTGTTTCTTGAAATCCTGTCAAAGACATTACTTATTCTGAGTACATGTGTTCTGTCACATGTAGTTTTCTAACAAGTTTCTATTAATTAATTAATCCTCAGCTGCAACACCTGTCAAAAATACATATATGGATGTGTGTACTGGAATGGCTAAAACTTTCTGTTTCTTTATGAAATATTTAGAGGTTGTTCCGTTCTGACTATTGTGTCCAAAATTGTACACACAACATGTACTGCCCAATAAGTTATCACAACAGTCTTTGACAAACCCTTTTTATTATTTTTCATTTAATTTAATTTAAGTATTATCCTTTTGTTGAATAAGTTTTTAGTTGAAAATTTTAAGAAGAAAATGAAAAATGTTCATATGGGTTTGGGAAATTCCAAGCAAAAGTGGCATGACTGAAAGGTGGAAAATGGATGAAATCTTCAGAACTACAAGCATTGCAACCTGAAATGTGGTATCAAAGGGGACAACAAGATCTTTCATTTGAGTGGTGTGCCAGTGAGATGGAATGTAGTTAAGTGGGGGGTTTGGGTCCACAAATTATTGTTTTAAGGTAGTCATTTTGATGACAGCACTACAAGATGGAAGGAATAAGACTGGCCAAAGATTTAAATCAAGGGATTTCATGTTCCCAATTGACCCCAAAGATGCATTGTACTATCCATACAGAGCAAGACCATTCATTGTGGCATTAGGGTAGGGAAGATGTATTTGTTGTTGCTATGTGCTGTTAGGGGCCCAATCCAGAGTGGTCCATTTATAATATAGACTTGATATAATGCCCATGTTGCATTAAGAGAGACCATGTAGAGATTGTAGTGTGTTATCAATATCAAACTGAATGTTTACCTTGACAATCTCAGTCATTGACATCGTATCATCTGCTCATCTGACTAGAAGACTGTATTGCATCTGACTGTGCAATTGTTCAGATGACTCTAGCTAAGTTTTTGCTGATAAAGTATCTCTATATACTACCGCACTTTGTTACTTGCAGGCATTTCACTCTATTGCTAAGTGTGTAGCAGCATTGACCATCTCCTGTGCATCTGAGGGCGCTATTGTTGTCAATCAGTTTGTCAATGATGTCAAGGTATGGCATGGCTGTATCAGGTTGTAATACATGTTCAGATTCATCAGATGTGATTGAATTTCAAAAATATAGGGTTGCACTTTTGTTCTGTTTTTAATGTTGTTTTGTTTTGTCGTTGTCAGATATGGGTGCCAAGATAAAATGTTGAGGGTAGAACTGATAAGAATAACTTGTGGGACAATTTTGTATACCAATTTTTGAAAGCTTGTGCAGCTTGGACATTTGTGTCCAAATAATAATTGGTAAAAAATATATAAAAAAATTTAAAAAAATTTTGGTCATAAAATCTTGAAGAGGCTTGACTTGAACAGTTCTATTTTCTAGAAGTTAGTCTCTCGAAACTAAAGTTAAAGTCATATTAATTTTTTAACAATTGCCTTTAATTTCAGTATTGTCCACATAATTCATGACACTTTTGTATTGCCTATTTTTTTTTCTTTTACTTTTTGCCTTAGAATCCAAAGTCATCAGACTCTGTGCAGCTTTTTGCTTTGTACTCATTGGGAGAAATCGGTCGACATGTGTAAGTTTGTGAATTTCTAGTTTACAATAATTCCAAATGCATACATGTGTCCGAACAAATTTTGTAAAAGTTTATAAACATGAATCAATTTTTGGTACTGATTGATTTGATATGAATTGACTTTGTCCAATACAGTGATTTGAGTGGACATCCTGAATTGCAACAGGTTATTGTGGATTCCTTCTCGGCACCTAGTGAAGAGGTCAAGACAGCAGCTTCATTTGCACTGGGTCAGGCTTACAGCATTGTCTTGTAATAGCCACAGACTTAAGTCTAATATTATAGGAATAATGTGTGTGTCAAGGAAGTGTCTGTCTAGTACCGGTTTCTCTACTCATCAGGGATGACTGGCCTGTCAAAAAAGGGTATCATGGGTAGACAAGACAAAACAAAGCAGCTTGTTTCACACAGCCATAAAAGACGTACAAATGTGCACGTGCAAGTAGCCAAGGTTCTAGTACCATCCATGCACCATTTGTGTTGCACTGTTCTGCTGGAGGTGTCTTCTATTATCTGAATGTACAGGTTGAGGTCTCATGCTTACCAACATGTGCATGTGTTGTCTTGGAACATTTGTCCAGTATTTTGTTTTGGCTGCAATAATATTTCTCTCTGATACTGTATAGATACTTCATTTAAACATCATACTTCTGCAAATAAATATGCATTGGCCCAAATTTTATTCACAAGAGACTTTTCACCTGAGACTATTGATATGTTGCTTGATTTATTCAAGAGAATGAATGGCTTTTGTCTCTCTTTTGGTGTTTGTATCAGGGAATGTTAGTGTTGGCAATTTGCCTGAGTATTTGCCTTTTGTTCTGGATGAGATAGAGAATCAACCCAAGAGACAGTATCTTCTGCTGCACTCATTGAAAGAGGTAAGATCAACCTGCCAAGACTCACTATTCAGAGATTGAAACGGGACAGCTTAACCACAAACCACCTCAATCCTCCCAAAACAACCTGTGCTTTTTGAGGATTGAGGCTGTATGCTTCTGAATTCTGGTTCATTTGAAGGTGCAGTTTAAAAAAATAGTGAGTGCTACTAAATTAAATGTGAAATCCACTTTGTATATTGTTGCTCACCATGAACAATAAGACTTGCTATTTAAGCCTATGTACTAGCACATCTTCCAATACCAAACTTGTATTATTATCCCATTTAAGTTGTTAATCAGAATGAAGTCCAATGCCTGGAATAATTAGAAACACCACAGAAAATATGACTGTTCATTCAAAACAACTTGAGTCCAGTCAATGGACAATTAGTACATAAAGTTGTACAACAACAACATAATAACAAGGTGCTTGTCTCTCTATGGGCACAACATAATAACAAGGTGCTTGTCTCTCTATGGGCACAACATAATAACAAGGTGCTTGTCTCTCTATGGGCACAACATAATAACAAGGTGCTTGTCTTTGAAGTAGGCATTGCTACACTTGAAATCAACTTAACATATCTGCTGGTCAAAGTGATTGCTGTTGGACTGGTGATCTAGCATAGCACCATCTCAACCTTGTCCAATAATGGGAGTTCTTGCAGTATGTTTCCTACCCGCTTACCTTTGAGGTCCAACATATCATTAACTCTCTCATGAGTATAATGAGAATGATAGTTGGGAAAAAGTAAAGAGTTCTCTGTTGTACAATTTGACAGTCCTGTGCTTGTTTGATTACCAGCAAAAAGAGGTCTTTCATTCAGCCATAACTGCCCAGAATTCAACTAAATGTGTAGTCTTAATATTTAGTGAAAGTGAACCCTTTGTGATTTGATTTGATAATTTGCAATAAAAGCCGCAGCATATCTGTGTGATTCCTGAGTGGTATTTGCCAGCGTTGCAGATGTTTCTAGCAAAGAGAGTAATAAAAATGGGAGAGGTTGAGATCGTACTGTTTGTTCAGGGACTATGATGAGGACTATGCAGTCATGGAGATCGTGTAACTAGTCCACTCCATGGATGACTTAAGAGTGTTGAAAATTCATTGCCTTCTAAGCTTAGTTGCACAAGGAAAGTTGCAGAAAAAATCCAATTAAACTTTTAAACGCCATGTGTTTGTTGTGACTCATAATTTGGTAGATACTAGCTTGTTATAAATGTCTATTCTACTGTCATGATTAGATCATTGCATGTCAGAGTAGCAGCCCTACAGCAGTGGATCACCTCAAACCATTTGTGGCCAGCATTTGGTAAGTTAGGAAATAAGAATTTATAAGTAAGCATATATTATACATTATTATATTTGTGCAACATTGTTGTAAGGAGAATGATCGGTTTTAGTTCTATATAATGAAGTGAAACATATGTGGAAGTGAGAAGCTCTGTGTGTTAATACAGAGGTTGCTTGTATTCACCCTGTATCAAACATCAATATGTCAACTTCCTAGAAATTATAAACTGGTATATACAGGGTGTATCAAAAGAAAGGAAATACAAAATCAATCGAATAATACGTAAAGGTTAAGAAATTGTGGACTGTCAAAGTGGTTCCATCTTAAATAAGAGAAAAAATATGTGCTTGAGAGGTATTAAACACTCTGTTTAAGACCAGTTGGAGTCTGGATGCTTGATCGGCTTGGGTAATTCATAAATACCTTTTTGGTAAAAAACAAATCAAAACTTTTCGGTCCAAAAGTCAAAACAAGTCAAAAATTTTAAATTTTCAATGATTTTGATACATGAAAACGCCCCTCCAGCTATACAATGGTATGGCCCTGTGATAAACAACTGTGTCGTGTTCCATGATTAAATCAATCATTTCAAAGATTTCTTGTGTACTCATTAAAATGATAACTACCTAATGCAAAAGTGTCTCAAAACTAATTAGCTTGGGCATTTGCCCAATTTGCCCATTACAAACTTTGTTTTCCAGATTTTTGATATGTCATTGATAGTTTGTGATGAAAAACAAAATCTTTGCAATGATGAATAATTTGTGGACAACATAAGGCACTGTTTTAAGCAACAACATCTCCAACATAGGCCTACCCCATTTTATTGCACTGTCCACAGCTTCGACAATGCATTCTTCTGACAGCTTTACTCACCACATATTTCAGTAAACTAGGAAAAAGAGTTGTTTTTTTTTAGCCTTTATTTAACAATTAAGCGCACTCAGTCATCTGTGAAAAGGTATAATTATGGTATCAATTGAAAGCGCATGAACCAACCTTTAAGATGAAACCACTTTGACATTTTATAATTTTCTAACTTTTACATATGAGCCGATTGATTTCAGATTACCTTTCTGTTTTGATACACCCTCTGCATTAAAGTAATTGCACAACTACCAAGTAATCTCTGAAAGTTTCTTCTGTAGGTATTTTGAAATTTGAGATTGTTACATAAAACCAAAAATTATAAGATGTAATTGTGTTCACGTAGGTTTTACTTGTACATTTTTTTTTAAATCGTAACGTTACATGAAGAGAGATTTTTATAGCCCAAACCACTAATCCATGTTGGAGGATTTTTTTTTTCTTAAGTGACATGATTAAGAGTTATTTTTAATTCCCAGGACAATGCTGTTTAACCATTGTGAGTGTTCTGAAGAGGGAACTAGGAATGTAGTAGCAGAATGCCTTGGCAAACTGACTCTCATTGATCCACAGACATTACTCCCAAAACTCAAGGTATGTAGCACTCAACACTTCATTCAAGTCCGCCAAAACAGCTCTTGTTGCCAATAAGATTTTTTTCTTTTTCTTCTTCTTGTTTTTCCTTGTCCTTTACCAAATCTTCTCCATAGGATTTGAAATTTTTAATAAATCTGCCCGACTTCAGACTTGATAGACACCTAGAGCACCACCTAAAGATGGTCCGCCGAGATTGTGTCACGGTGACGTCATCATGTGTCACATGACGTCACATTAAATGAGCATTTTCGAAGCCCTATTCTGAAGTACATTGTACAAGTCCGATTGGGTTGGAACTTGGTATGGACAGCGATGTGTTATAGATAAGTGACGTCATAACAGGTCATGTAACGTCTCATTAAAAGAATTGTCCACACAACCAGAAAGAATGTCAATGCCTTCGGAAGTTCAGATGCTTATAATTAGCCATTGTGATAAACATGTATGTATTTGGACGTTGCAACTACATTTTGTAACTGAAATTATGAGTTTAAATCTACTGTCAATTTAAGGGAACTATTTTGTAAATAAATAAGACGAACAAAAAAGTGCCTGCATTGTCTTCTGGTGACACAGAGCTTTGTTTTTCAGTGCTCCAACCACACTCTGTCAGGCAGACTTTTATTTTGCCGATATCATTTTCTTATACTGAATTTTTGATTTTCCGATATGATTAAAAAGTTATATCAACAAAATCGATATCACGATGATATCGAGTAATCGAGTAATATTGATGTATTGATGGACGCTAGTCTAAGAATGGTTGTTTATGAAGTGGTGTATTAATTCTTCAAGTATGGAATTAAGTTTCTCAATAAGGCAATGTACTGTGATGTTCAAGCTGATATGTCGGCTTGCAATGTGTAATGAAAGGAAAATGATTTGAAAATTGATTTTGATATTTGCAGGAGTGTCTGTCCTCTGAGTCAGCATTCACAAGAAGCACCGTAGTGACTGCAGTCAAATTCACTATATCTGACCAGGTAGGCAACACAAAACAAGCAGCATTGGTCCACTGTTTGATTGAACAACCTGCCAACAGTATCCTAGCGTTTGCAATTAGTTTTGTTAAGAACTGCTGTTAAAAATACCTAAATTGGACTTGTCTGTATTTACTTAATATAAGGACATTGCTTGTGCTGTTGCAGATTTAGTTGGCAAATGTATTTGCTATTGTGGCCCATGTGTCACTGCTATTTGAGATTCAGATGGTAGTTTATGTTTGGTTGCTACTTTAGAGTCACTTAGTCTGTTGGGCTGAGTGAATTTGACTAATTCAAGAGGAATTGGGGTTGAAGCAATCATAATTGCAGTTTTGACAGTGCACGTTCAGAACATTACAATCAAAGGTAATAGATTGTCAGTCAATTATATCAACAACCACTGCTGGTAGCAAGACATAGTTTAATGATGGTTTCATTTAAAAAATAATTGATAAATATGATTCTGTTATTAACTGTTTTCTCTATTGTTTTTTTCAGTGTATTTCAGTTCTGTGTATTTCAAAGTTTGGAAAAGTCTTTACCAGTTATTTTTCCTTTTTTGTCAACACAGAGTCAGCCTATTGACCCTCTTCTCAAAGGTTGTATCCAGGATTTCTTGAGGACGATGGAAGATCCTGACCTGAATGTCCGTCGAGTGTCCCTGGTCACATTCAATTCTGCAGCACATAATAAACCCTCGTTAATCCGAGATCTGCTGGATCAGATATTGCCTAATCTCTACAATGAAACTAAAGTCAGAGTAAGTCAAAAATCAGATTTTAACAAATAACGAAATAATCATACATGTATGTCAGCTTATATGTCTTGCTGTGATAGACTCTATAAGCTTTAGTCCAAACTTGTTCTAAACAGGGTTTTGTGTAGTGCTGGCAATTCTCCAGGGAAATGAAAGCCTGTTACAACTGATAATGTAGTAACCAACTGATAATGTATCACCAACCGATAATGTCACACAAATTGACCGATACTGTATCACTAACCGATAATGTAACAGAAATTGACCGATAGTGTACTAAATGTTACTACACTATCGGTCAATATTTGTTACATTATCGGTTAAGACCGATTATGTAACAACAATCGACTGTCAATAGGCTGTTACATTATCGGTTAGTGATACAGTATCGGTCAATTTGTGTGACATTATCGGTTGGTGATACATTATCCGTTGGTTACAACTTACTACATTATCAGTTGTAACAAAGCCCAAGTGCAAAACACTGCAAAATAATGGGTTGATTTGTGAAAGCACTTACAAACTTGAACTATTTTGGGCAATTACAAAACAGTAATAAGGGCTTGGCTAATGTTTCTTAACCAATAATTATAAAATTAAGGAAAAGTGTTGCTACCCGACGCCACTTTTTTCTTCATATATCATCTCAATGAACGTCAGTCATTGTAAAAATGATAAGACATGAATCTGGGACTGAGAAACATTTCCAGTTTTGTTAGGAAATACTTAGGAAATATTTTTTTTGACTCTCCATACACTTTGCACACAACCGCTGAAGTGGCGTCAGGTTGCAACATTTTTTCCTAACATTAATTTGTTTAACATATCAATAACTTTTCTTTCTAAAACTTATCTTTAATTGTTTAGATTTACTCTCTTTTGAGTGACTGTCTTTGTCTAATGAGAAATGTTTACCAGGTGTTAGTTATCTATTTAGAATGTAACTTATTTATTCTTCCTCATAGGTCAGTGCTAATAAGAGGATAATTGTGGGATAGAGCAGTTATAACCGATTTGAAACAAGCGGCCTCCTTGTTAGACATCCATGTGGAGTATTCAGGAGGGAATTCACCAAGTACCATGTACCTTAACTGATCCAACACACTCTTCCAATTCATAAATACCTTCTTGGTAAGATCAAAAATCAAAGAATTGTAAGCTTTGCTTCTCATACTATTAGTCTCTGGTTAATAGACTGTTATCAATTTGATATTGCAGAAGGAACTAATTCGGGAGGTGGAAATGGGACCTTTCAAACATACAGTTGATGACGGCTTGGACATCAGAAAGGTTGGTTTCTTATATTGTATATCAGTGCTACCATCATAAGTCAAAGCTTAGCCGTGATCAAGACTAAAGCAATCTGACACTTTTTTTAATTGATGCATTGACAATAAGCATATGGCACAGGTGGTGTAAATCCCCACTGCAGATGATGAATGTAGCCAGTCAAATGCTTGTCATTTACATTGCCATTTTCTAAGCATGTGTACATGGACATGTGTGCTTGATTTCACTGCTGTGTGTGGTACATGTTTGTGTGCTAAATATACTTACATTCCAATTCGTTTATTGTTTTTACTGAGTGAGCAAGCTCATTTAATACTTAATTCACCTCATTTGTCAGGGGAAAAACATGTAACATAAATAACGTGATAATAGTGTGATAGCTAGAGCAGTTACAAATGTGTGGTTTCAAACCAGTTAGCGGCCTGGCCACCGATAACAGCCTGAGCCATTTTTACACTGTTGATACTCTTTTACTCTGTGTCGGGGACCTTTTCTATGGTGTGTGCTGTGCACATAGCTGCCAACTGTTACTAATTTTTCGTAATTATTACGAATTGTTTGTTAAATTACGAAAATACGATTTGCCACTAAAACATTACGAATTTCCCATTTTCTACCTAACGAGAAAAAAAATACTTGTAAAGTATCGTTTTTGACCGAAAACTTCTGGTGAAATGTCGCGTTAATGGATGGACTGGTGACAAGTCTAATAAGAATGCAGTCAAGCACCTGATAGACATCAATGCAGTGTGCGCAGTGGAGTACTTGAGGACCAGACTAAAAGTATTTTTCAATGGTGTGTCATTTGTGTGCATCTCGTGGATGTCTGGTTGTGTACTGTATGTGAGTACTTTTCAGTGATGATCGTGAGCACATTTGGTCGCTTATTGCCGGGATGAGACCCATCAGTGCAAGATTTTAATCATGGAATTTAATAAGAGTATGGTTGGAATAATTGATAATAGAGTTTGAGTTTGTCACAACGTCCAGAAAAGATAAATCAGCATGCGTTTGCAAGGTATGTTGGCGGGATATTTCTATTGCATACGGTGGCCCTAAATCATTCATAAAAACATTGATACGAACTCGAAACTCCACATCGATAGCATGCATCTCAAAAAAAATATGTGCACGTTATTATTGTTATTATTTATTTGGCTTCAACAAACGAATACAGACATTAAAACAAAATTAATTTTAAAAAAAAAAAATCTTTTTTTTTTTTTTTTTTTAATTATCTTTTGGCCTACAGTACATAATTATTCACAACAAGAAGGGTATGCACATGTATGTGTATATGTAAACCATGTACCTGTACTCAATGTTGGTAAAACTTTTGATAAAACGAGCAGATGAAAATGACCGCGCGGGTTGATTACTAATTGGGATTTTGAAAAGTTGGCAGCTATGTGTGCATGCGGACACCTCTCCTTAAAAGCAACATTCATGTAGACCAAAGTTACATGAAACGTGACTGTGACCACCAGAATTGTGAGCAATTCTTTGGTGTGGGGTCATAATTCAAGTTGCAAGTTTGTGAGAGCAAGTCTCTATTTGAGTCCTAGGTCAGTCTTTATTCATATTCAAGTCTTTGAGAGCAAGTCTCAAATCACTGTACAAAAGTTACTTGACTTTTGTGCAGAGCGAATGTTTACTCTTTCAATGTTTCTAAGCTAGCATGTTTTATTGCACAAAACAAACGTGTTAGGTGCAACTTCTCCGAACTAAGCAATGCTTTTTAGATGAAGTGTGAGATATTAATGTGGTGAGGTTTGCTTCCGCAGGCTGCCTTTGAGTGCATGTATACTCTATTGGATTCCTGTCTGGATAGACTGGACATCTTTGAGTTCCTCAATCACCTAGAAGATGGTCTGAAGGATCATTATGATGTCAAGGTTAGTAGATAATTCATCACTCTTCAGAGACGAAACTTTTCCGATTTTAATTGGAAACATACTTTTTACTTTTCCAACGAAATTTTCCTTTTTTTTAATGATTTGTCGTACAGATTTTGATTTTTTAACAATTTTCCACTGTATATTGTTTTATTTAAATAATAATTTTGAAGTAAAGTCGATGAAAACGGCATGTAAAAATTATCACTTTTCCGGCTGGATAAAAAGTTAAACATTGACCTGTGCACATGATTTTCTGCGTCACACAGTAAGGCAAAAAAATAAGTCTCCGGTTTCTGGTATACGCCCGTGTCCCCGTGGCCATGCGCGTCGGCAAAATGAAAACAGTTTTTTTTTTCAATGTAAGATACTGTCTCAAAACTGCCAAACTCACTGGTTTGACTGGAGTCCTGCTGCTGCACAATTTTAATGTGTTTTTAGATGGGGTTACGATTGAGTATAAGCTTTATGTGGCCTCTCTGGACTCCCATATATTTTGCACAAAATTTAGTCTGGCACCATTTGCAGTCATCAGCCAACATTTGAAGAAAAAAAAAGTAAAAAAAAAAAAAAGCGGCGTCGCCGCACCACTTTTGGGGCAAACTCCATACCAGAAACTGGAGACTTTTTTGGGGCCTAATATAGGGGGGTTCGTGCGTGCACAGCACACGATGATATGCAATGGTGCACTGTACATAAACCGCACCGGCTGGCCGCGGCTTATAGCACATGGCTGGCCAGGTACGGCTACATGAACAATCCCATTGTTAAATCCAACATTTTGTGCGACTTTCGGAAGATTCAGATTTAGTTGTACAAAATGGAATGTTGGAAGAAAGAGGCGATAATTATGCCTGATTTTTCCCACATACGTTAGTAGAATCATGGTAGAGTCATGGACATGATTGAAGCACATAAATGGTGCCTTTGTCTTTCAGACTTTTTTTTCGACTTTCTCAATAAGTTTTTACTGTAAAATTAAAAAAAAAAGCTAATAAGATAAGGTTTGCACATTGGAAGTATTCATAAGACAGAAGACAACAAAACAAAATCTTTGTAGTTGATTATAGACATAATTTGTAATGTTTTACTGACTATTGGGTAGTTTTATGGCAGTTAAAGGTAAAAACAATATTCCAACAAAGCATTCAAATATATCAGATTAGCACACATTTCTCTCTTTTGGACTTTTAGAGAAAAAAAAATCTTCAACTAAAAGTCCAATAATAAATTATTAGTTAAACTGTTCAGGTCAGGAATTGCTTCTTTGGGATGAACATTTTTGTGACTTCATATATTATAGATGCTGACGTACTTGATGTTAGTGAGATTGTCAACATTATGTCCTCCAGCAATACTGCAACGTAAGTACCAACATGTACCATTTACTACTTTCTGTCTTCAATTTATTGCAAAATAACTAATAAACTTGTTGGAGAATGTATTAATTATGGATTTAGGCAAAATATGTTATGTATCAGAAAATGTTATGGTTCATTTTTTGTTTGTTTGTTTGTTGGGGTGTTTGTTTGTTTGTTTGTTTTAGATCTTTTTTTTACTTCAAGAACTCGAATTTTACAGCATATTTTGTGACAGATTGTGTTAAAGATGTTTTCAAGGTCCTGGATTTATGAATAGATTTTGATGGATTTGTTTCTTTTCATCAACTCAGTTTCAATATTTTTTGTGTGAAAATCAATATGTTCTTTTTGTTTTGATATATCCTCAACCCTCCATTATCTGCGCAGGTAACGCTTGCATACGCGCGCGTGTTGTCACACACAAATTGAAGGTGAGCGCGTAGAAAAAAGACCGCGTGGCTTTAGGGGGCCTGACGATATATTTATTTAGTTATGATATTTTGCTGCCGTACAAGCTATTTTTATTGCATGAATTTGTATTGGCACATAGGTCTTGACAGACTGATTGAACCATTAAGGAATACATGTACAACCAAGGTCAAGGCAAACTCAGTCAAGCAGGAGTTTGAGAAACAAGATGAATTGAAGCGATCAGCAATGAGAGCTGTAGCATCACTGCTCAGTATCCCAGATAGTGGTAAGTTCACCTTACTATTAACGCTTCTACGTTTATTGTTTGTTGATGTATTTACATGTATCCATTTCTCCCAGTTTCTATTTCACCAATTCAATGATTTTGGATGTTTGGAACCATTTGAAGTTCATCTGCATCTTAACACATTTACGTGCAGTTGGTTTAAATGGAGTGTGCATAGTGTAGTGAGGAAATAAGAGTGTAAATATGATAAATACCATTGGGTCCACAAATGATAGTTCTGTATAGCAGCCATGTACGTAGTAGCAATTTTTGGCTTAAGAAATACGACTTTCCAACATGGTGTCCATATTGGCCTACACGTACTTTACCTTCTATTCCGTGGCAACATAATTACAGAATATTCCTCATCAAAGCCCATCATGATTTTGACTTTAATTAACTTTCATTAACTGCCTGAACATGAAGGAAATTTTTTTTTCAGAGCTACCACAAGTTCAAAAAAGAGATTGGGGCATTCACAAATAAAAATAAAGAATGAAAACAAATTAAAACTTCATGGCACACACCAGAAAACAATTTTCCACCAACAATTTATTACCCAAAACGATTTCCCACATTATTATTAAAAAAAGTCTCAAAGTTATGTTGATATCCCCTCTTTGTAATTTGATCGAACCGAATCCAAATAAACATGAACTCCCAAAATTGTCTTACCTTCATATTATCCCCTACCACACAAAAAAAAGAATATTGAATTCATAATCCAAACATGACCTTCAAAACATGCACCGATAGGAAGATATTGGCCTTTCCCATCACATTCCTTAAAATAAAAAAATAAAAAACACTCTCTGGGCAGAAACCGACCACCTTGTCACTACATTATACCGTATGCACATGATTGTGGGTGAAATATTGTGCAAGCCAACATTTTGACCAGGTCCCACAGATTTCATACTGACGAGGGTCGACTTTAAATACACAGTCGAGTCTCGTTATAACAAACTCGTTCGGACCTAGCCAAATTGTTTGTTGTATCAGAATTTTGTATTAAGAGGAACATCAGTCCCATTCATTGTGCATATAAATGCACAGTCAGGACTAAGGCTTTATGTTTGTTATAACCAGAATTTTGTATTAACAGAGTTTGTACTAAGGAGAGTCTACTGTAGTGGTAACTTACTATGCAAGAAATAGATTAAATCACTGTAACCTTTTGATAAATGTGAGCTTCTGCCAGACATGAGATTGAGAGATTGCAGTTCTCTGTCGCAAGGTGCGCTAGCCAGCCCTAGCGCAATGCTGTAGTAATGTTAGTGTAGGGGCTAGACCTTGTTATGGTTTGATATGCAATAACCAGCCGCCATGATAGCCCACCGCCACGAGAGGGCGTTACTACAATCAACCAATATCATCCATGAATCTGTCGGAACAATGTCTAGGAAAATTTGTAAAATCCCCCCCCCAAAAAAAAATGGGGGAAACTAGTGTGCATGCACACTACACACCACAAAAGAGCTGACCAGTGAAGTTTCACAAAAGTCTTGCTGCATCTTGTATACTACTGGAAGATTCAAGAGTTTGGTTAGGAACTACAATGAACTGTTTTGAATGCGCGCTGCATGTATTAGGCCAAACAGGTGCATGGGCATTACACAACTGATAAGAAATGGCCTAGACGTTGTTCCTGACGGGTTCATGGGTGATATTGGTTGGTGGTGATAATGTCCTCTCGCAGGGGCGGGTTATCGCGTATCAAACAATAACAATGTCTAGCCCTAGACTATTGTAATGTATACATAACACAGTGAATAAATGTATGAAGTAATTTATATGCAACGCAGTGTATATGAAGTAAACGGTTACTATATAGATTGGACAAGTGGCTGTTCTAGACCAATGAATTACAGTATCATAGACACGATGTAACAAAACAATTCTTGTTAAATGTGACCATTTGATTGATTAACTGTTGCTTCAGCATTTTTGAAATGTGTATGTGAGGCAGAATGTTTTGATATGACCACTGATAGCTGTTAGCATATTCTACGTGTACTTAAACAATCTTGATGTTCAATTGCAGACAAGAATCCTCAACTGACGGAGTTTGTTGCTCAGATTCGCTGTAATCCTGAGATGTGTACCATGTTTGATAGCATTCAGAAGGACAGTACCCTGACCAGCACAGATGCCCTCATGGACACTACCTGAATAGCTTTCAACATTTCTCAGCTTGCGGTGCTTGCTTCCACATCTCCTTCAACAACTGTAGTATATGTTTTCCTAAGTTTTCCGAAGAATAAAAATTGTATAAAATTGAAGATTGTGCCCATTACATGTATGTCATTTCTGCTAGAGCTTAATAGTGATATGAGCAAGCCAAGAATACCACTTGCATAGTTATTTGATAAACATTCAAGCAAACATGAGATCTGTATCAAAGGAACACCTTTCTTTGCAATGTCTCATTAATGCCTAAGCCCCTCACTTATTTCAGTGAGACTTGCAACATCAATACACAACTTTGAATGGATGATTAAATCCAGTATTGAAAAATGATCAAAGTAAGAGTCAAATTTCAAATGTTTGTTCAGTAAACATTGCTATTGTTTTGTTATATCAATAATTGAAATCCGAACCACAGTCAGTTGACTGAAGGTCATATGACTGTGTTCATTTTGTTTTAAGATCCACATTAGAACAACTCTTACTTTGATCATTTTTCAATACTGTTCTAAACAGAACAAAAACTACTTAGCAAGTTGATAATAAGCAGGACAAGTTCTTCTCAGAACTAATATCTTCTAAGCAGTAGTTATTACCACATGGTGTTACCGCAAAACCGAAACGACACATTAGAACAGTTCCTCACACCTTTACAACACTACATTAAAATAGCCAACATTTCAAATTGCAGTTTAGAAGTGAAAAGACATATATTATGAAAAACATGGATTGCAAGCATTGTGGCACTTCATAGTCAAGTTTATTGGTCCACAGGAGAATGTATTAAGAATAAGTAGGTACATCATACAACACTGTTAAGGATGTGTACTCGTAAGTATCCCTGTTCTCTTTTAATCGGGAATGAAGATTTTTGAAAGAGTTGTGTTTGGCATGTGTAATAATACAAACATTGAGTGGAGAGCCGTATATCAAGTAGTTGTCAATCACAAAGTACTTCACGCCCATGTCAGACTGGTATTCATGACTTGCCTCAAACAGTTAGCCACTACATGAACAATGCACCAAAGGATTAATTGTTGCAGTACTGTTTGTGCGAACAACTCCAGAGACAAGTCAAAGGATAATTTGATATACAAGTGGTTTGCCTGTCTGAAAACATCACATATTGTTGTCAACCAGAGTCACTCTTATTACTTGTTTAATGCAACTCTGGAACACTATTCTGAATCAGCTGTTAGTTTCAAGAACCAGAATGAATAATGGTACGCATAATGTTACGACAATCTCGGTTCAGTTCCATGTTCTGCTTTGGCAGCAAAGTTATGCAAACAAAAAGATAAAAGTGAGCAGAAACATTCTTCTATTCTCAATCATATTTCAGTGCCAAGATCTGGTAAAGTTTGTGGGACCTTGCCAATTTCTATAGACCTTGTGGGTTGTCGATGACTCAAAAGGTTTAATGATGCCTATCCCAGCAATATACAAACTCATTGCATTCTAACTTTATCTTAATGCATGAAGCCCTTGGAAAAGTTAATGTTTTTAAGCAGTTCCCTCTGAAGTTATCATGCTTATCATGCGTCATATTTCTTTATTTCTTTTATTTGGACAATCCCTCAACATGTCAGTACTTTGTCTCCAATTCAAATGATGTATTTCTATGCATTGATTTTCACTTAAATCCACCAGCACCCAATTTCACGAAGCGCTGAGATGCGTCGCAACTTGCAATGCGTCGTATGATTCACTTCACAAAACTTACGATGTGTTAAAGGCATCGTAAGTTCATTGACAATGGCTTAAAACACGCCGCAAGTTACGACATGTCCAGTGGTTATCGCAAAATAAGAAGCGTCCTTTTCAATTTTATACAATACAACTTACATAAATGGGACTATAATACCGAGACATTGTGTAAAGTTGTAAATGGAAAATGCATCAAAGTCACCATGTTGTGCAATAAATACACCTACCACCAGGCATGCAACTGGGAATTTAGAAAAAACGAGGAAATTCCAAACCACACAAGACTTTGTACAGTGTTTTTCAATTTGTAATGGCATTCATGAGAATTAAAATGAGGAAATTAGCAGATCCGAGGAAAGTTGCATGCCTGTACCACACATCGCCCTTGCGTGTTTTGTGAAATGAATCGCAAGACGCATCACAGCTGCAACGGATTGTAGGGACGCGCCACAGGGCTGCGATGCATTGTAAGTTATGATGAGTTTCATGAAATCGGGTGCTGTACAGAACACTTTGTTAATCCAAATTTTGATATATCCAAACCTGGAATTTGTAGATATTGATGGTGGTGTGAAAAAAAATTGAAAAATTCCTCCAACATGTCAAATGTTTACCAAATAGTATAGCTGAGCATTTTGGAGTTATTCAGAAATGTGCAATCAATGATTGGTAGCTATCAAACTGGCACCCTGGAGTCATCATATTCTGAGGTTCGTTGTCACATGAATGCTTGTTCATACAAATGTCCCAAATTAATCAAGCCATTAATATTAAAACTGTACGTAATTAACTGTGTGACTTTTTCTGTTGAATGTATGGAAGTATGGTAGGTCTTGAGCCAGAATTTCTTATATCAATATTCAACTTAAACTGTAAACTTTTGCTAATAGTGACCCCTCTCATTTCATTAATGAGGCGAGAACGTTTATTTCGTTGGCAAGTTATCCGACACCAATTTAGCAAAATGCGACATTAGCTAGTTTCCCATTAAATTAGCATATTGTAACACATTTTATTTTCCATGTTTTGTTGCAACTATTATGTATTTTCCAAGTATGCTTTGTGTAAACTGCTACCACAGTGATTATAGGGATGTCAGTCAAATGACAGATCCAGGGGGAGGGGCCATGGCGCCCCCCCCCCCCCCCCCCCCCCGAAAGTAATGTCGCAAAAAAGCAGTCATAGAGTACACAACCCACAAAACTCAACAAACGCAATACATTTTCACCCCTAGAATTGCATGGCCGTGGAATGGTGACACTAGGGGGCGCTGTTCATGATACAAATGTACATGTAATGGAAACTTGCGCGCTTACTCTCTTAGCCTTAACTTAAAACATGGCACTGAATCTTTTGTATTGTTTGTTCTCCTTTCTCCAACTATTTCATATATTTGGACCATTGGAAAGTCGCACGATAACGGCATGTTTTGTTTCTCACCACAAAAATCTGGAGGGGATGATCCAATGGCCCAACCCCACTTGTCTGAGAGTTGGGGGGGGGATATATCCCCCCCCCCCCCATACCTCTTAGACAGTTCTCCATCTAGCTCAATTACGTGCCTGAGCAGTAATAGCAACTCTGTTTAACACGCTGATTCACTTAGATATGCAACACTGGCATCCAGTTTTCTGCAGTATTCCCCTCTGTTCTGGGTGCCATTGGGTCCTATGTATAAACACAAGCATTTGCTTTTACTACCTATTTTCAAGCATTTGCTTGCATTTGTATGAATAAAAATGAAGCAAATGCTTTTTTACTGGAAAGCATTTGCTGAAAGCTACAAGTATTTACTTTTTACTTGTAAGCTTGTGCAAGACTAGAAGTGTTTACTTCATTTCGTATGAATAAAAAGGAGTAAATGCTTCAGATTTCAAGCATTTACTGGTCATTTTTCAAGGTTGGGTTTGGGCAACCTTGAAAAAAAAAAGCAAATACTTTTGCCTTAAAACTGCTGCATTTATTCATATGAATCGGCCCCAAATAAACACAACACGTTAATAAACTATATATAATACCATACACTGTATTGTGAATAACATTTATGCGTTTTTATTATTTATTTCTTAACCAGAAGAAATTATAATTTCGCAGTATGTTCACGACACGAGAAGTGTTGGCGTAAAATTAAGTTCCGCAGAGAATGATTAAGAATAAATTTTATCCAACGGCACCCTGGGGACTGAACAAAATGAAATCATTTGTTCAGTGTATTGGTCACCAATCTTTGCAAACTATTATTTTTTTAATATAGGTTTTCCCGGCCAATTTCAACAAGTTTTCATTCAATTTAACGCCTGGCTCATTCGATTTAGATTGAAATTGAAAGATCGTGCAGATCGGCATTAGACAATCAAAAATCTTGTCAAGTGGGCAAGTCCACACAGTGTTTCCCCATTTCTGGAAAACAGGTTTAGAGGCATTTTTGGGTTAGGTTTATCTGTAGCAGAATGAAGAGAAACACTGAAGGGAATCATAGAAAAAAAATTGGGTTGAAAGAGTTTTCCAAATTTGAGAAAAATGAGTTTTTTCACTGGTTTTTCTTAACTACACGAAAGCAATGGAAAGTCCACACTTTATATGTAACGTAAACTTGGGTGTGTGTGAGTATTTAAACCATTGCTATGATGTCACACTATTGTTCAAAGTGTGGATTCGGATCTACGAATCTCTTACACTGGTCACAAAGTGGGGATTCGGAACGAAGAATCTTTAGTAAAGTGTGGATTCGGAATTACGAATCCACACTTTGAACACGTCGGACAATCAGTGTTCTCCATAATGAGCATGAATAGGACCGTCTGCGTGAAATTTGTTTTCCGAAAATTTCCAATGCATCTTCACTGTCAGATTTTCCGCCGTGACTTTAAAATCTACTTTAAGTTAGAAAGAAATATCCATTTTGTCGTAAGGAGCATATACACACAAAATGACTTGTACGGGTGTGTCGATACGAAACACGCCGGGAACCAATGTTGCAACCTGACGCCACTTCCGCGCTGTGTACAACGTCTATGGAGAGTCATTTTAAGTATTTCCTAACAATTTTGGAAACATTTGTCAGTCCCAGATTCATGTGTTATCATCATTTTTGCAACGAATGGCCTTCAATTAAATAATATATGACGAAAAAAGTGGCGTCAGGTTGCAGCATTCTTTCCAATACTTCTGTTGACACAATGGTTTAAGTCGAAGAATACACTCGCAAGTGTGGATTCTTAATTTACGAATTCACTCGGCGCTTCGCGCCTCGTGAATTCTTAAATTACGAATCCACACTTTCTCGTGTATTCTCCTTAACGTAAACATCGGCAATCGTGGACGTAGGACAAAAGAATTGGGGCGCAAACAATACGACCACAATTGACCGAACGTCCACGATCTCAAATCGTGTACAAAACCAATGAGAGCTGTCGCTAAAAAGTTAGAGTACATACAAAGGAAAGAGGTTTAGGTACAATGGGGCGTCCACGATTGCCGGCATTTACACACGTGTGTGGGGGTGTGTGTGTGTGGGGGGGGGGGGGGGGCAGTTCGTACACACAAAAGAAACCGTATTGTGGGCAATCATTCGTCCATGAAAACAATCCAACTGTTTGAAGCATTTGCTACCTGTTTTCTAGTAAATGCTAAACAGTATTAACCCCAAGTATTAACCCTAAAAGGGCCGAGTTATTTTGACCACTCAGCCGGGGGGATTCCGCCCCCCCCCCCCCAAGATCTCGGCCATCGAGTGACGAACAATTTTGGAACTCGGTACATGTACATGCATAGAGCAACTCATCATGAACATACCCAAGAAATTTCACGACTATAGGTCAAACGGTTTTGGAATTATGGCTAATTAATTATTCATATGTACGAATGGTAATGCTGTTCTGTGTACACGACGTATATGGGAAAATTCAGTTTTCACGGCGTGTAGCGCCGGAAAATTGTTCGCTGCGCGACAACCCGTGGTCCGATTTTTATCAAAAGATGCGTAATAATATAAGGCTCGAGGCTAAAAGGTCATAATAGTTCGGGTCGCAAAAAACAATTTTTTAACGCTATCGCAAAAACAGTTGAAGGGGGGGGGGCAGATTCCACCCCAACCCTTTTAGGGTTAAAAGGAAAACTCTTATTCATACGAAATGAAGCATTTGCGGCAACCCGTAGTCCGATTTTTATGTTTTTTGTATAAAAAGATGTGCAAGGCTCAAGGCTATTAAGTCATAACAGCTTGGGTCGCGAATTTGTCTTTTAACGCTATCGCGAAAAAAGTTGAGGGGGATTCAGCCCCCCCCCCCCCCCCCCACCCACCCCAGCCCTTTTAGGGTTAAAAGGAAAACTTTTATTCATACAAAATGAAGCATTTGCTTTTCCTTAATGCTTGTACTCCAAAGTAAATGCTTTTACTTTTTGCTTAAACTTCCTAGCACTTGCTAGTTTTTTACCCCTCAGCCGAGAGGCTGGAGTATGAAGCCCGGGAAGGGACAGGGTGGATTTTTTTTTGGCATTTGCTAATTCGTTCGCACGAATTTCTATTTCGTTCGCACGAATTTCTATTTCGTTCCCACGAATTGCTATTTCGTTCGCACGAATTCCTAATTCGTTCGCACGAATTACTAATTCGTAATTCGTGGGAACGAATTAGTAATTCGTTCGAACGAATTAGTAATTCGTTCGCACGAATTCCTATTCGTAATTCGTGGGAACGAATTAGTACTTCGTGGGAACGAATTAGTAATTCGTGCGAACGAATTACTGGAGTTTGTTAATTCGTTCGCACGAATTAGTAATTCGTGCGAACGAATTAGCAAATGCCAAAAAAAAATTCCACTCTGTCCCTTCCCGGGCTTCATACTGGAGGGGTATTGCCATCGCCTACGGCGTCCGTCCGTATGTCCGTCCGCCCGGGCAGCTTAGTTTCCGGATAACTTGAGTTAGAAATGTTGTTTGGGATTGTTACTTCGGTAGGGGTTTGCCCTTAGGAGTAGGCAAATCGGGATTGGTTTTGAGGTCAAAAGTTCAAAGGTCAAGGTGAGTTAAAGGTAAATGGTTTCCGGATAACTTGTTAGAAATGAGATTTTGGTGTCTAACTTTGGTAGGGGATTGCCCATTGGTACAGGCATGTTGGGATTGGTTCTGGGGTCAAAGTCACCATGTTGAGTTAAAGATTAATGGTTTCCAGATGATAACTTGACTCTGGCTGAGGGGTTTCAACAGCAACGCTGTTATTTTATACATATGACCCAAACATTATGACAACTTTTGTAAGATTATTGACGAGGATACGCGGGGGAGGCGATCATCGATGCACTTTGCAGTGCAGCGCAGCATTTTGCAGGCGACCACACATATTACGAGTTCATAATAAACATCAAAATCAGAGTAAGTGAGAGTTCAGAATTCTTCAGGTGTGGTTTATTTCACACTGGATTGGGCTCCCTAACACATACAGATGCTTGGTCAGTTGCAAAGAAAAACATTTCAAACCATAAATTGTTCCTTCAAATAGTGTGGCAACAATGTTTCACCATGTTACTTGCTGCCAACCTTAATTTTCCTTGCATTATGGAATATTTACTGCTCCAAATGAAACAAAAAATTGCAGAAATGACAGGAAATGGATTCTCAATGGAGTCTTAATTCTTTACTTACTATAAGAAAACAATGCACATTTTTTTTTTCAAAGGACAAACAAGGTAACATGTTTTTGCTTGTCATATTTGTTCTTGTTATGTAAACCTGTCAGAAATTATGTATGATTTGATTTTGGCCTGCATAAAAAAGACTTAAATAATTTGTTTTAATCTGACAAACCAGTATTTGTAACGAGTTAGAGAATGACACTGGTACTGGTCTAATCAAAGAGACCGAATCCCATATCATCATCCGATTCCTCCTCTTCCTCTGGTTCCGCTGCCTTCTCTTCTGCTTTGTCATCTTTACCTTCTGCAGCTACTGGGGCTGCTACAGCAAAGGCTGAGGGATCAGCTAAGAATGCCTTCATCTATATGTAGACAATCAAATAATGCAACAGAAATGACTCAATTTGTCAATTTAGCAATATCTTCTAACAGTAAAAGTATATTTTGGGAGTTCTCATAGTCAACTACAATGGGTACATTCGAGTAGCTCACCCGCATCAACTCAGGTAAAGGCAGATGGGTTAGCCAAGAGAGCTGGGCTAATCGAATGCTCAAATGTTGGCCATCATGATTCTCACGTGACATCCGTAGCTGAGCCGTAGCCATTGACAAAACATGCTTTTAGAAATGGGCCTTACTTTTGAGATCTACTGCATTTCCATCAATCGCAAAAAAGGAACATTGTCGGGCTGGAATATAGCCTCTTAAGTTGCATTGAGATAAATAACTAATTATGTTTACTTCAAATAAAGTTGATATTTGGTTTCCACTTGATCTGTTCTGCTGTCCGACCACCATATTTGTCCGTTTCTTAGAATGAACAATGTATGCGTGTGACGTATTTCCACCACTGACTGCTCCACGAGCAGGGTCTGTGGTGGCTGACCCAGGTGAGCCCCAGGAATGACGTCAGAGCTAGTGGAACGACACGAGGCTAACCAGAGGCGACCCGGGTGAGCTGAACGAACGCACCAAATGTTAAATAAATTCTGCACGAAAAGTGCCATTTCACAACCCTCATATTGAGCCTTTATACAAATATTCTAATATATCTTTAATTTCCAGTCAATTGTATTCTCTGTTTGAGAGTGCAAGGCTGAATATTTTTTCAAAATTTTAAAATAGGCAATAATGACATTACTCTTTGCCGATAAAGAGACGAGTCAATAGAGGAATTTCAAATGAGCATTTGTACCGAGTGCCCCAGTCCTCTTGTGATCAGGATTAAACAACAGGCATGCAAATAGGAAGTTACCCCCCAAAAAGGAAGAAATTCCAAGCCTTACAAGACTTTACAGTGTTTTTCAAATTTTAATGGCATCAGTGTTAAGTGGAAAATGAGGAAATCTGCTGATCCGAGGAAAAGTTGCATGCCTGGCACAAGAAAGGTCCCAATGTCATACAATGACTTCACACTGAGAACCTCTGTTTTATTTATTATTTGAAATTCATCTTCATGCATTTATGTAAGATTTTAACAGTTGTAAAATATAAATGGAGACTGATTCAGACAGCCTGTGCAGGCCAATATTGCTCTTAGTCTGGTACTGATGTCAGTGGGTTCTGCCATTGCTGGCACTGACACCATCTAGCAACAGACTCGCAACGTCATGAGAGTCATCATCATCAATCACGTAAGTCATTTAAACACATCAAAGAGATAAACTGACCTGTTCTGCTTCCTTGAATTCAATCTCAGTTGCACATGCAATGGCCAGGAGTCGTTTGAATCCATTAATGATGGAGTGTGGTACACTAGCCTGGGTTGGATAGCCAATCTGAAGACACACACTAGCTACACGACGAACTCCCTGTAGGGTTGAGCAAAGTTGGTCAATTATTTCACTCAGTTGATAAAGCCAATTTTTTTCATACCTGTATATTGTAGGTTATTTTGGGCGGGGGGGGGGACCCATTAAAATCACTGATAAAAGTGAGTGCGAAAACGGAAAAATAAAAATCAGCATCAACTTGTCCCATTTCTTAAATTCTTTTTATTTGTTAAGTCTGTGATAAATCAAAACTCGAATCACACTTTCCAC
Organism: Patiria miniata; assembly: GCF_015706575.1. Classification (NCBI taxonomy): domain Eukaryota; kingdom Metazoa; phylum Echinodermata; class Asteroidea; order Valvatida; family Asterinidae; genus Patiria; species Patiria miniata. The sequence goes on from NW_024037057.1 coordinate 1,686,392, forward strand.
TTTATGTATGAACTAGTCTTTCCAGTTATTTGAAGTCATAACCTGCCAGGGTATAGATTTTAGTTAATATTTTATTTTCAAATAAGGTGGATTAGTGATTGTGACAGGATAATAACAAATGATAAATATGTTGGACTGTCGGCAAACATCAGTTTATTGGTGAGCTAGCATGTTGGGGTTTGCAACAGTAGATGCAAGTTTCTGTGGCTTTCACTCTGCAGTAAATACAGCCCTTGCAAAGAGCGCACTCTCTGTGAACAGGTCTTTGTTTCTATGAGGTGAGCGTGTGTAGACACTTCATTCTTAACTGAATAACAAAACCTGTCCTCAGCATAGCTGCCAACTATTACAAATTTTTCGTAATTATTACAAATTGTTTGTTAAATTACGAAAATACGAATTGCCACTAAAAAATTACGAATTTCCCATTTTCTACCTAAAAAAGTATCGTTTTTGCCCGAAAACTTCTGGCGAAATGTTGCGATAATGGATGGACTGGTGACAAGTCTAATAAGCGATGTGGTCAAGCACCTGATAGACATCAATGCGGTGTGCACAGTGGAGTACTTGAGGACCAGACTAAAAATATGTTTCAATGGTGTGTCATTTGTGTGCACCTCGTGGATGTGTGGTTGTGTGTACTGTGACTACTTTTCAGTGACGATCATGAGCACCATTGGTCGCTTATTGCCGGGATGAGACCCATCAGTGCAAGATTTTAATCATGGAATTTAATAAGAGTATGGTTGGAAGAATTGGTAATAGAGTTTGAGTTTATCACAACGTCCAGAAAGGAAAAATCAGCATGCGTTTGCATGGTATGTTGGCGGGATATTTCTATTGCATACGGTGGCCCTAAATCATTGTGTGTAAAAACATGAACTCAACATTGATAGCATGCATCTCAAAAAAATATGCACACATGTTATTATTATTATTTATTAGACTTGAACAAACAAATACATCGAGTAAAACAAAATTAATTTAAAAAAAAATTATTTATTTTTTTTAATTTTTTTTTTATTTTAAAAATTATCCTATGGCCTACAGTACATTATTAATCACAACACAAGAAGGGTATGCACATGTATGTGTACATGTTAACCGTGTACCTGTACTCGATGTTGCTAAAGCTGGTACATAGTGTTAATATACGAGCAGTTGAAAATGACCGCGCGAGTTGATTACTAATTGGAATTTTGAAAAGTTGAAAGCTATGCCTCAGTCAGGGCTCTCGGTGCAAACGGTCTTTAAAACACTGAAAGAATGTTTACAATTTGTAATGTATGAAAGTCATCAAGACATGTCTCTAGCAAAAACTGCTTTGAACCTTCTTCAAGTGTAAATCCAAAAATACATGGCCAAGCACCAACCCCTGATGATTTCTTTTGAGATTCCATACTTTCTTTGAAGTAAAAAGGTTGTTTTTGACAATAATATTTACAGAAATACATTGTCGCTTATAAGATTAGAGGTTTCATTTCAAAGATTGGAGAACATCAAAGAATATTTGTTAGAGTTTAAATGTTAAAATATTTAAATTATCACAGACTTTAACATAACCCCAGGGGATTTGGGCTAGAAACCCTGCTAAATTCAGCAACATGCAATACATTCCAAAATGAAACCCACTCAGTGCAGCGAGATCCATCTGGTCGAACATTTCAAGGCCAAACCACCAAAGAGTCTGTGGTCACCAACTGCAGCAGGATACAACTGTGACATTGTTGAATGGGACTGGCTCTCATTGTCTCAGAGTTGGCCGTTCATGCACTGGTGTTGATGGTTCAATGCAGCAAGATCCCACAGACCTTTACACCTGATGCACAGTGTTGCATCTGGCAAAATTAGGGTTAAACTTACCTCAAAAAATTTCGCTAGGATATCTTCTGGTGTGATGTCCAGGATGCTTGGGTGGAACACAGAACCTCCTTCACATACTGCAGAGATTGCATCAACAGAAATAATTCAGTTTTCATTATGGGAAACCTTACATTACAAACACTGTTCATATTATTATTTCAGAGCAGTCAGTAAGGCCCCATCCTGAAACTAACTACCCGTGCGGGCCTCGTTCTTTCTGAAGGATCCTGCAAACTTTTTGAACAAATGAAAGAGCCCTTGACAACCCGTCCTGGCACGGGCCAGAACGGTTCATTCAAATAACACAAGATATGAAAATGCTTGTTCTTCTGCAGACCCGCCGGGCCAGCCTCAGTGCCAGAGAGGCTATTTAAATAGGAATAGCCGGTCGGTCAGTCTGCAGAATTCCGAAATGCAAAACCGCAACTACATGTATTTAGCCGTGTTTGGGGCCTCACCAGCACTATACGTGTACATGAAGGAAGGTGATGTGACTGTTATGATTGTGCAGTTACACTGGTTCAACCTTCACGTGGAAGCGAAGCCAAAAAAACCTCTTGACATTTGCTGCAATCTAAATTCACCAAAGTTAAAATGTCAACTTTCAATATGCACCAAAAATTGGCGTTGGCTTTCGCCCTAGTGTGATCGGCCTTTATTCATCAATTTTTCACCAGCATTCACAAATTCTCTTACCAAAAACCAAGAGGAGTTAAAACCAATGCCACAATTTAAAAAAATACCTCTTGTTTGGGTCACCCAACCGACCCTTTTTTAAAAGCGATAAAATGTGATCCCACGAAATTGTATTGGTTTATTACTGTTACGTGGTAACAGTAATAACGCGTACACCCATGCTCCGTGTTGCTGCGTTGTGAGGAGCGGGAGCGGCCATTGCCAGACTTGTTTGGCACTTTGTAATAACAGTGATAACAGTCATGTGCACGCATTATTCCGTGTTGCGTGGAGTGGGATCGGAACTATACTTTGCCCGCTGGCCCTGTGGTATTGTCTGGCCGCATCGCGGTGTTTTCTCGCCGCGCCTGGACAGTGCGAAGGTCTATGGGAAAAAATTGTAACTTTTTTTGTAATGAGTGATAAAGACCTGATTCAAAACTAATTTAAACAAGTCAGGTGTGTTTACAAACACAAATGCCCCGCAACCGTGACTGTTTCCATGACATAACACCACTCTAACATCAACTTACAAGTACCTTGGTCAAATGGAATGTTCATTGACAGCATAAGTGTCTTCTGTAGGTTTTATATGAATTAATCCCTAATCCCTATGATCTCAGAATAAATACAAGATTTCTATTGTTTTAGCCACTGTGACCTTGACCCTTGACCTTTCGACCCCCAATGCGATAGGCTCCTTAGGATTGCCAAGGACAATCCACAAACCAAATTTGAAGTTCATATGTAAAGTATATCTCAAGTTATCACGCTGACAAAATTTCTTTTGTTTTTGCCACTGTGACCTTGACCCTTGACCTTTTAGCCCCAAATGCAAAAGGCTTCTTAGGATTGCCAAGGACAATCCACAAACCAAATTTGAAGCTCCTATGTAAAGTATATCTCAAGTTATCGTGCTGACAAAATTTCTATTGTTTCAGCCACTGTGACCTTGACCCTTGACCTTTTGGCCCCAAATGCAAAAGGCTTCTTAGAATTGCCAAGGACAATCCACAAACCAAATTTGAAGTTCATATGTTAAGTATTTCTCAAGTTATCGCGCTGACAAAATTTCTATTGTTTCAGCCACTGTGACCTTGACCCTTGACCTTTTAGCCCCAAATGCAAAAGGCTTCTTAGGATTGCCAAGGACAATCCACAAACCAAATTTGAAGTTCATATGTTAAGTATTTCTCAAGTTATCGTGCTGACAAAATTTCTTTTGTTTTTGCCACTGTGACCTTGACCCTTGACCTTTTAGCCCCAAATGCAAAAGGCTTCTTAGGATTGCCAAGGACAATCCACAAACCAAATTTGAAGCTCCTATGTAAAGTATATCTCAAGTTATCGTGCTGACAAAATTTCTATTGTTTCAGCCACTGTGACCTTGACCCTTGACCTTTTGGCCCCAAATGCAAAAGGCTTCTTAGAATTGCCAAGGACAATCCACAAACCAAATTTGAAGTTCATATGTTAAGTATTTCTCAAGTTATCGCGCTGACAAAATTTCTATTGTTTCAGCCACTGTGACCTTGACCCTTGACCTTTCGGCTCCAAATGCAAAGGCTTCTTAGGATTACCAAGGACAATCCACAAACCAAATTTGAAGTTCATATGTTGAGTATTTCTCAAGTTATCGTGCTGACAAAATTTCTATTGTTTCAGCCACTATGACCTTGACCCTTGACCTTTCGGCCCCAAATGCAAAAGGCTTCTTAGGATTACCAAGGACAATCCACAAACCAAATTTGAAGTTCATATGTTGATTATTTCTCAAGTTATCGCGCTGACAAAATTTGTCCGGACACACACACCCACACACACACCCAGACTTGTTTCACATACCTAGTGTGGACTTTCCTTTCTTTTCGTGTAGTTAAGGAACACCAGTGGAAAAACTCATTTTTCTCAAACTGTGAAAACTCTTACAACCCAATTTTTTTTCAATGATTCCCTTTAGTGTTTCTCTTCATTCTGCTACAGATAAACCTAACCCAAAAATGCCTCTAAACCTGTTTTCCAGAAATGGGGAAACACTGTGTGGACGTGGGCAAGTCCACACTTCGTCGCTGCTACCTACATTATGTGGACGTCTTTTGTTCGGAAGTCCACACTGCGTATGTAAGACAAGCTCACCCACCCACACACACACACAGACTTGTTTCACATACCTAGTGTGGACTTTCCTTTCTTTTCGTGTAGTTAAGGAACACCAGTGGAAAAACTCATTTTTCTCAAACTGTGAAAACTCTTACAACCCAATTTTTTTTCAATGATTCCCTTTAGTGTTTCTCTTCATTCTGCTACAGATAAACCTAACCCAAAAATGCCTCTAAACCTGTTTTCCAGAAATGGGGAAACACTGTGTGGACGTGGGCAAGTCCACACTTCGTCGCTGCTACCTACATTATGTGGACGTCTTTTGTTCGGAAGTCCACACTGCGTATGTAAGACAAGCTCACACCCACCCACCCACCCACGGAAGGACAAGGCGGAAACAGTATGCCCCTTCGGCTTCGCCGCGGGGCATAAAAATCAACTAATTGTTTATTGAATGGGGATTCCTTTGATATCAAACATTCTGTTAGGTATTAAAAATCTAGATTTATAAAACATGTTATTATAATGTCAATATTATAGAATTGAAACTCCAAAGTTGGCCATTCAATGGTTGTAACTACATGTAGATCTCCAAACTTGAAATCCAAACACATATAGAGCTGACATTAAGTAGGGCTAGTGAACTTTTTTTTAAATGGTTGTATTTGTTTAAGAGATTCATTGTAAAGCCCACCCAAAAAGAAAACAAATGATGGTAAAATTGCAAAAATTGACCCATGCAATCCAAAGTTATGGCCAAATATATGTCGATCAAATGACGTTATTTTGTATAGGAAATGTGTACGAAAATGGTGAATTTTTGTGAAATTGAATAAAAAGGCATAAACTTTAACTTGTTTTTGTTTTGTTTAACTTGTTTTTGTCCATTGTTTATCACAAATACTATTGGTTTCAGTTGGTTTTGAGTTGATAAAAAACTTGATATGCAATAAAATGAATGTTAAAAATGTACTTTTACACTAAAAATCATGAACGGCAAGGTTGAAAAATGACTAAGTCCTACCCAAAAAGCACTAAAAGTAACAAAACTTCCATTCACTAGAACATATTTTCACCAAATTTGGATGACACAAGGATTGTGTGTAGATACAGCATGTGGACCCAAAAAAGACCACAAAAAAAACTACTTTTTTTGGCAAATTTTTGGCCAAATGGAGAAATTTCAGTCTGGCATGCGTAAACGTGTAAACTGGCCCAAGCCGAAGTCCAATTCTCAATGCCCAAAATCCCCAAATTTGACAAAAATTTAAACAAAGATATAAAACTTGGGTATCCCGTTTAGGTTATAAAACGAAGTTTCTCTCATATTTGGGTAATTTTATCCCATTTTGGTACAAATCTCATAAGCCTAGTAATTTAGTAAAAAAAAAGTATGCGCTGTGCGTAATGATTTTCCTGCGTAATTCCAATGGCCTAACGTTACATCAGTGCCCATCACATTGTACACAAAAATCGTACATGCTATAGCCACCCAACAAACTTTAAAACATCAGATTTCACTCTCAAAAACGGCCACAAAGTTATTAGATATGCTACCTGAGATACAAGGAGAGATCGATTATTAAGATCGAGGAACTACGATGCGGGCAAAAAGTGAAATGATCGCCGGTACTGCGGTAGCAAAAACACTCCGAGTTCCATTTCGTTTACACCACGTGCGATGGAGTCTGGACGGTTTCCGAAAACGAAAGACTTACACTGGTATCCACTGATATATTCTGACGGTACGGGCCATGAAGGGAACCAGTGTAGAATATGCATTACGCGACAATAATACGCATCACGTGACAATGATTTGGCTGCACTCGATCTCAAACGTGATAATTTTCTGTTGCGTTTACATTATCGCGTGCCGGGAACGAAACAGTGATGCTTACACGACGCGCGCTGTCAAACAGAAGGCGCCATGATGAAAATCCATCGCGACACAAATGTGTCTATAACTCTAAAATACAATCATATTTTGAAGGTTTTAAAAAAAGCAATTCAAGCTTCGATATCACTAATTACAATTCTCAAGGTTCCATTATAATTTTCAATGTATTTCGTGATGAAAAAGTTTTGGGAAAAACAAAAAGAATCGTAACTTTGCAACGCGTAGGCCGATTATCATGGAACGTGGATGGTTGAATGGCATTTTCAATAAGCTTTCGACTGACGTATGGTTTCTTGACGTCTGCTATGCTACACTACCGTCGAGACCGAGTTAAACACAGTCACCAGGGCAGACAATTCTTGCCATGGATCTTGAACGCATGGACCGGTCTGTGCGTGCCGCATGGCCCGTGAACGTAACATGTCATGCGCGCAGCATTTTTCGTACTCGGAGTTAAAATGAGACTTTTCAAACAGCAAAAACAAGTGTAATTTCGACTCAAATCACAATCACAATGGGAAAATATGTAAGTTTATTACATCATTGAACTATAAGTTATAAATTACGAGGAATATTTCAAAATTTTAACTTATAAATGGGGAATGAAAACATCCGACTTTTTGAAACAAAATCACCGGGCGTGTGTATGTTGCGCGCATTCGTTTTGTTCACAAAGTGATCACCGGCAGCAAACAGCGAGTGCGCGAGCCCTACATTAAGGCCATTGGTTTTCTTGTGTATTCCTCTAATCAGTGACACAAAAATTGTATAAGATTTCATTAAAAGTGTAATTTACCGTCGTGTATCTCCACATGTATTGGCTCCAAAAAACAAAAATTTAAAAAATAAAATGTCGTGCCAACCGACCGACCCAATTTTTTTTAGGTGTGACCCTAACCAAAGGTATTTTTGTGTTTGGCATTATATTATAGGAGACGTTTTGTTGATTAACATTTCCTTGTCGACTGATCCGCCCTCTTCCATCATGTCCATCGGTGTTTGTAACGGCCAGTTCATATATTTTCGTCGTGAAAGATATTATTATATTAATTACAGAAACCTTTCTGAAAATTATTTGCCTCAGATAACAATTGATAATTCGTTTCAGCAACACACCTTATTTTAAACCAGTAGTGAGAAAACCTTGGGTGGTTTTTTTTGTCACGGAAAATGTGAAGCATATCGATATTTTCGAAGCGTATCGGCCCGATATCCTATTGTATGACTGGCTAGAGGTTTGAGTACCAAGGGCAACCCCCTCCTGAAGTTAGACACCAAAATCTCATTTCTAACTCAAGTTGTCATTAGGAAACTATTGACCTTTAACTCACCACTGTCACCTTGACCTTTGACCTTTTGACCCCAAAACCAATCCCAACTTGCTGGTACCCAAGGGCAACCCTAGCCTTTAGTCAAGTGCCACGCACCTATACCCGAACCATCCGGACACGTCACCCCCCCCCCCCCCCCCCCCCCCGGATGCTGGCACGTAAAAAGACTAGCACGAGCGGCGAAGCAGCGAGGGCCTTTACTATCTCGAGGAAACTCCAAACCACACAAAACTTTGTATAGTATTTTTCAACTTGTAATGGCATTCATGAGAAGTCAAAAAACGAGGAAATCGGCAGATCCCAGGAAAAGTTTCATGCCTGAATAATGACTCTTGAAATTTTGTTTGCAAATTTGTTACGCAGTACTGAGAGCGCAGTACTGGGAGCGCAGTTACAACTGGGTGGGCTTCTTCAAAGGACTACCGCGACCACTGCAGCCGCTTTGTGTCTCTTGCTGCCTGAATGATTGGACAGAGTTCCCTTGGATCATTGTCAGTTGCACCACAGTGAAAAGGCTGCTTCAACGATACTAAGGACACCAATAGTCTCTTTGTTGCTTTTCTATATATCGGAGTCTGGGGTCGTGGGAGATACCTTAACTTAACAACAGGATTCCAGTTTCTTCTATGGCCTAACTTTGCTAAGTTTATTTCTGGCGATTTTGAGTTCGACTTAACCAAGTTTCGAGTCTGAAATTTGGAGTAAGCATGGGCATGTTTATACATGATTTGCTATTCTTTTGACAGGAATAAGTTCTTACTTTGAGTTAAACAGGTTTTTGAGTTAACTGGTTTTGACCTATCGCAATTTCATTGTATATATCATAAACTAAATTGTGAGATGGTAGACATTGCCTTGGGAAACATTTTTTATTCTTGGATATACATTGTGTAAAGTGCTTGATCTTTACTTCCGGGGTTACCGTTACTGGAGGTGCAGTCATAAATGAATACCATGTTACTCCAGTAATATTAAGTCAGAATATGTTTAGTGAAGGAAGGTGAACTCAAATAAGGGTCATTCCGTGTCGAATCACCCCCAAAATATTAAAGTTTAAACCCCACCCCCTTCAAATTGGTTCATATTTAGTTCATGGGGTAATTTAGGCTGAAAAAGCTGAAATTTAAGTTTTAGAGCCGTCGCACAAATGTTTTTTGCGCTATTGCCCGCCATCGTTTGGTACTTTGGTCAAAATGGGCGTGGCTGCCAATTTTCAAATGTCTATATCTCCATAACCTGTTGGCCAAATTTGTTGATCTAGGTTTCTTTTGAAATGTTACATCATAAGAAATCCAAATTTACCATTGTTTTTCATATTGGGGTTATTTGAAGTATAATGACCTTTTTACCTTTACTTTGAACTTGAATTTGACCTTATGGATCACCCGAACTTGAGATGAACTTGGATGAAAATGAAACCCCTCTATGTTTGCTACAAAATACCCAAAAATTGGGAGTACAATATTTTTTATTTGGTTTCTAGGCTCATCTCAAAGTTGGCATACGTGTTTCAAAATGTGATATCCCTTTGCAGTGTACTAGTGGATTTAAAGTAGGGATTTTTATGTCCCTGCAGTGTACTAGTGGATTTAAATCAGGGATTTTTTTGTCCCTGAAATGTGTTCATGTATAGGGATATCACATTTTGCAACACTTATGCCAACTTTGACATGAGCTAGAAACCTAACAAAAAATAGTATACCCCTGATTTTTGGATATTTTGTAGAAAACATCTTGGGGTTTAATTTTCATCAAAGTTTGTCTCAAGGTCACGTGATCCACAAGGTCAAATTTAAGTTCAAAGTAAAGGTCAAAAGGTCATCATTCTTCAAATTACTCTGACGTGAAAAGTAATGGTAAGTTTGGATTCCTTATGACGTTATCTTTCCAAAGCAACCAAGATTAACACATTTGGCTAACAGGTTATGGAGATGTGGCCTTTTGAAAATTGGTGGCCGCGCCCACTTTGACCAAAATGCCAAACAATGGGGGGCGGTAGCACGAATACCGTTTGTCCAATGGCACTAAAACTTAAAATTTCAGCTTTTTCAGCCTAAATTACCCCACATACTAAATATGAGCAAATTTGAAGGGGACGGGTGTAACCCATTGGGTGATTTGACATGGAATGACCCATAAATTATGACATCATTACCCGAAAGGGCACCCTCTAGCGGTACATCAAAAAAGTTGAATTTATTTAAAATTTCAAAAGTATTTGTCAAAATGTTACTAAATTGCCTGTAAATATTCTTTGTACAGTAAACAGTTACTTTGATGTGACGTCAAACTGAAAGTCAGGTGTCACAAATACGTACACATACACATTTGTGTTATAAATATTTTTATAAGTTCTTTTCACTTTATCTAGCATGACTAGTCCACACTTCATCAATATTCATTGTATTTAACTGACATGAAGCCAGATTGTTTAAATTCATCAATGCTCGGCCCAAAAAAAATGTTTGAATTTCATACTGTTCCTGGGGCCCATTTCACAAAACTAAGACGCGTCTTAGGAAACTAAGACGCGTCATATGTCATTAATCTCATTATCTCATTAATCGTCTTATCTCATTAATGGATACGTTAATTTGTAATAATCGTCATTGCAATATGTTCTCCTTAAAGACGAATGTTGACCTAGAATTATAGTTTCAAGGAAGAAAACTCCTGTAGAAACAAATTTGAAAAGATTTCTGATTTTCTGATATGTTGGTAGGTTTGATAAAAATAAGTCATTTACAAAATGTAATTATACGCCAAAAACTAGTCGACTTTTAAAAATTAAGTGATGAAATGAGGAGCAACAATGACTCTATCGCATCCTGTGTAGAACTACCTTGCATGTGAAATATATTGTGTAGAGTAATTTTTCTGAAAAAACTTTGTGTTCAATGCGCATGTGGGAAGTTGGTTCTGCGTTTTTTGTTTCAACAACTGTTTCATCAAGCGGTAAAAACAAACATGAAACAGCCATCGAATTGGTAGTCTTTCTGCATCTTGCTTAAGATAGGTTTAGTGAAAACGATCTTAGAACGCGTCTTAAGTAAGATCGATCTCACAGCGGGGCTTGTCTTTAGTCCTAAGATGAGTCACAAGATAAGACAAGTTTCTTGAAATCGGCCCCTGTTGTTTGCTTAAACATTAGACAATGTCAAATGAATAGTTCTGTGCCCCATCAACCCTGCGTTTGTTCCAAAGACAAACACAAACCTCTAGTTACTGTTAAGTATATTCAACTACTTGTTGAATATTGCAGTACCGCACACACAATGTTAATTGCAGTACCGCACACACACATAAAAAAAGGAAGCTCACATTTGAATGGGAAAAAAAAGAATCACACTATTATAAGTACTCTATGGTTTTAAACAATAAAAGTAGTTTCTTTCTGTGATTAGACAAACTTATTCTTACCTTGCAAGATCTTGAGACCATATGAGAATGGATAGATCTTCAACATGTTGAGCAATGCTGCTTCAGATGCTCCTACCTTCTCATCAACCTTGATCAAATGGACCTTAGACTGAACAGAAAATCATTGTCATAAGGATAAGCTCACTTCTTTTCTTGTAGCATATTGTTGTGTCAGTTCATCAAGTTGTTAGTGCCAAATGTGTTGAAATTCATGGAGTTTGTTCGTGTATTTTGTTAAAACAAACATTGAAAGTAAATTAACATTATGCATCACTCACTGCTAACATGTCCTATGTTCATCTCATTTGTTTAAAAACTATTCTGGAAATGTAAAGAAATGTGAGGAGGTATCAAAACATCCAATGAAGTGCAAACTTTTTTTTAACAGATCATCTGCCTACAATTATACAACTCTTACTCTAAATATACCGCACTGAATTAAAACATCCCAAAACCTAAATGTGCATATTTCTATATAAAAAATGCTGAAGAAATAACAGCACTGGCATTATCCCTTTATCGTAATGTAAAATATACCATAGAGGACCAAAATGTTCCAAATGCAAGCTTGATAGTCGACAAGAGAAATCAGATTTGCTGTCTCTGTGCTTCATGTTGAGTCAATGGTAGAACCCAATGCCCCTGCGTTAATGTATTTTAGTAAAGGCTACCCACTACATTTTAACCTTTCAAGGCTCATTTCAACATTGCCAAAGATGTTTTAATTCATTCACATTAAAGATGTGTTGTGCGCACTCTACAACACTTTTTTTCTCCTTCATCAACCAATCAATGTTGGGAATCTGCAAACCTGTGTGAAAGGTTAATACTCTGAATTACTTTTATGCACAAACAGATCTGACCTGTGAGCAGATTGATCCCATTATTGATGCCAACAGGGGGAGGGAACCAGTCTGTCCTGGGAGGACTGAATAATTGCCAGGCAGCAAATAATTCAAAATGAGTGCAGTAATTAGTCAATCCATTAACATGTCTCACTCACACAGTGAATTACTTTGCAAGAAAAAAAAACAAATTTTCTAGAAAAAATTCATTTTAAAAGGCAAATCTAGTTTTCAGGGTAAAATAACAGATAGTTCATCTTTAACAGACGACTTGTTTTCCCTTCTGTTGTTTAACAAAGTTTACAATTCTGGTGAACCTGTATTCTCTGAACTCACAACATGTTTACTTCCTTTCATTAGAAAAATTGTTGATTCTTACCAGGATTTCAATGGTGCCTCTTGAGATCTTGGTCTGGATTGACAGAGCTTGGAAGAAAGATGTCTTCTCAGGACCAAGGCCAGTGTTATGAGCCTCCACAAACACATCAATAGGAGCAATAGCACCTGCCTTGGCTGGAGCAGCAACCTACGACACATAATGCCAACAGTCATGCCAATCATTTGCAATAACTGAACAATTGTGACAATATGGACAAAGTAAAATATGTAGATTTGTTTTGTACTGTATTATTGTAACAAAATCAGCCATGCCCTCTACGTAAATGTAGGTGTCTGAAGAAGGCACTGTTTCCTTGCAGTATAAGTGGTTTCTTTCGTGTCCACTTTAGGAAAGATTTAAAGCCATTATGCACCAAGGCTATAAAAGCCAAGCACGGGGCATGCTCCATGGACTACCTTGATGAGTAGCCGATTGAGAACCCATGACTTACCTGCAGCAGAACTGAAATTATAGAACAATGAACACTACAGGATGTTAAAGTATAGGTCCAATAGTATGTACATGCAATATTTCAGGTTTAGTACACATGCTTAAGAGAAAGGACAACTGGGTTAGAGGATTTTAACTTTAACCCCCTCGGGTGATTTACTAGGAACCTTCCTCACCCTTGCAAATTCCAACACCATGTGGTAAAACCAAAACACCCAAACAGTTGGACTCTGTTTATGTGAGGTTTGTCTGACCACATGTAAAGCATAATCAGTTTACTAGTGCAGTACTCATCCTGACAGATTCCAACAAACCTTGGTGTTGGAGTTTGACTGGATGGGGTTCATTAGGAATAAAGGATCGAGGCAGTGGTCACCCATCCACTGAACAAATTGAAGAAATAACAAATGGTTTTGGAGGATTAAGACTGTATTTTAATTTTACACGAGGCTGTTGACATAGTTTGAAGGATTGAGTTTACATCCCAGCAAAAAGTCCGGGGGTTAGGGCTATTGTAACTTCCAAAACTGAGATCAGAGTATCGCAAGCAGGGTACAATTAATCAGTGAATTATTGATCTGTGAAGTTTACTCTTTATAATGCAGTGTTGAGTTTGGGTTTTTTGGGAAATGAAAACAAAAATCATACGCATGCTAACAAGAAAAAAAGGAATGGCCTGTATATTTTTACTGACTTATCTTGGCACTGGGAACTCAAATTTGTCGAGTTCATGTGAGTAGGGAATTTGTATTTAAAGTTTCACCCAAAATCTGACATTAACACAAATGCTTGGTGATCTGATATACTAGATGATCTCCAATTTATTCAGGCATACATATGGTGCACATGTCGACAGTTATGTCATAGGTCATCTGGACTGCCTGTCATGCCCATACTTGACACATTTGCGAGGAGTTAGTACTAGTGCAAAGTGTTCATTGGAGGAAGGATTTTTACTGATTTGGTACTGCAACGTTTTCTTGGCACAAAGTGGTTGAATTTTACCTGATTTACATCATCAACCCCAATTCCTTAGGCCTTTCTGCTAGGACGTAGCCTCAATCCTGCAAAATCTTTAAATTGGCCTCGTGGGAAAATAGCATATAGGCCGAAATCCTGCAAATCCCTCATTATTGCTTGAATATGGTACATGGAGCGGTGACCACTGCCTGAATCCTGCATCATAATCAAGGCCTATATTTATGCATGGCTGAGCAAAAACACTAGGTCCAGCCCAAGACCTTGACAAAGTGCATACTACAAAATCAGTAACGCACTTTTGCCATGTAACCTCAATCCTCCAAATTCCTCCACGTTGGCAAAGAGGATTTTGAAGCATTCAGGGCAGTTAGGGTTTAAGAACATAAACATGCCTGTCAACTCCACTTGTCATACTATAGTATGATGTAGCAAACCACATACGTACCTTGTTTTTAAGGATGGTTTCACGGACCTCACTCAGATCTCCCTTAGTGAAGACAAAGCCAACATTGCCCTTGATGTGAGGAAGCAACCTATCAACAATGACAACCCATTAATCTCAATCATTACTCATAACACAGTGCTTCCATTAACATAGAAAAAACAAGATGTCTACAGTAATTAAAGGAAGGTAATCAAACCCCAACACAAAACCTGCTGTCCGAACAGTCACAGACAGTCAAAAACTCAATCATTTTTCCTGCCGTCCCCGTTACACAGGCTAGTCACCAACAGTCAGATCATATTTCACGCAAGCACTGTGCCCAATCAAATTCAGTCAACAGACAAAAGCAGGCAAGTGGTAGGTACAGCTGGCTTATCAATCACCTACAGCTGCATAGCTGTATCAAGTTACATAAACAGTCACAGCCACATAATCTTGCTTTATGTAGGCAGGGAGCACTCGACCACTAAAAAACAGTCGGTTGACTGATTTTGACCGAAAGTACAACTTAGCAGAGAATGTATGTCGGAAAGAATTAACAACTGACCTAAACCCATTGATGATCTTAATAATGCTGCTTTCAGATTAAGTCTAAAAGAAACAAGAAAAGTAGTGTTAAAAAACACAAAGGCTCCGCAACTATGCTTATTTCATTGACATAACACCACTCTATTAACATCAACTTACCTGGGTCACATGGAACGTTCATTGACATTGTTATTGTTTTCTTTAGGCTATATACATGTAACGTACTGATGCCAATGATCCCATAACTAATTTTTGGTTTTTGCTTCTCTGTTGGGAAGTCATTGTATGTGATTTAAGCAAACTGACTAGATATTTTCAGTCTTAAGCAAGACATTTCTCAAATCCTTTGAGCATTTACAAGGCCTACATGGAAATAAGAATTTTTAAATAATCAAAAGAAAATATGGTTATGTGAATAAGCTTGAGTTATCATTATGACATCATTTCTTTGGTTTTTAATAATGAGAACAGTTGGCCTATGGGGTCCTGAAGTGACTCAAAATTCTAAGAACAACCTACAGAGCTGCATAAACATGTACATGTACATATACTACGGTGAAAGTCTCAAGTTTTAATCCTAATGACCTTGGCCTTTGTCTTATGGCATATCCAAACTTATAAGTTATACTAGCAAGCTACCTTCATTGTATCAAGGTTCAAGACATACATGGACATACAATCCAGATATCGCTGTGGAACCAAATGCACACGCACACACACGCATGTTTGTTTTACATACGCTATGTGGACATTCCTTTGTTTTCGTGTAGTTAAGAAAACTTGGTACAAAAGAATAACTTTACTTTAACTGTGAAAACTCTATCAACCCCATTTTTTTTTCTATGAATCCCTTTATGCCCCCCTAAAAAAGTCTCCGGTTTCTGGTATGGAGCTTGCCCAAAAAAGTGGTGCGGCGACGCGGGTTTTTTTTTTTTTTTTTACCTTTTTTTTTGCTTCAAATGTCGGCCGATGACTGCAAATGGTGCCCGACTAAACTTAGTGCAAATATTATGGGAGACCAGAGAGGCCACATAAAGCTTATTCTCGATCATAACCCCATCTAAAAACACGTTAAAATTGTTCAGCAGCAGGATTCCAGTCAAACCAGTGAGTTTGGCTGTTTTGAGACATCATCTTTCATTGAAAAAAAAACTTTTTCGTACGCGCATACCAGAAACCAGAGACTTTTTGGGGGGGGCCTTAGTGTTTCTCTTTATTTTGCCACGGATAAACCTAACCCAAAAATGCCTCTAAACCTGTTTTCCAGAGAGGGCGAAACGTAATGTGGACAGGGCTTAGTCCACATAACGTCCACACAACCTGCATTATGTGGACATGTTTTGTTCACAAGTCCACACAGTGAATGTAATGCCTACCCACACCCACACCCCATACACATAGCTGCCAACTTTTCAAAATCCCAATTAGTAATCAACCCGCGCGGTCATTTTCAACTGCTCGTTTTATGAAAAGCTTTACCAACATCGAGTACAGATACATGGTTTACATGTACATATACATGTGCATACCCTTCTTGTTGTGAATAATAATGTACTGGAGGCCAAAAGATAATTTAAAAAGAAGGAAAAAAAATTTAAAAATTTTTTAATATTTTTTTTTTTTTTAATGTCTGTATTTGTTTGTTGAAGTCAAATAAATAATAACAATAATAACATGTGCGCATATTTTTTTTGAGATGCATGCTATCGATGTGGAGTTTCGAGTTCGTATAAATGTTTTTACACACGTTGATTTAGGGCCACCGTATGCAATAGAAATATCCCGCCAACATACCTTGCAAACGCATGCTGATTTATCTTTTCTGGACGTTGTGACAAACTCAAACTCTATTACCAATTATTCCAACCATACTCTTATTAAATTCCATGATTAAAATCTCGCACTGATGGGTCTCATCCCGGCAAAAAGCGACCAAATGTGCTCACGATTGTCACTGAAAAGTACTCACACATACAGTACACACAACCACACATCCACGAGATGCAGCACACATATGACACACCATTGAAAAATAGTTTTAGTCTGGTCCTCAAGTACTCCACTGCGCACACTGCATTGATGTCTATCAGGTGCTTGACTGCATTCTTATTAGACTTGTCACCAGTCCATCCATTATCGCGACATTTCGCCAGAAGTTTTCGGTCAAAAACGATACTTTACAAGTATTATTTTTTTTCGTTAGGTAGAAAATGGGAAATTCGTAATGTTTTAGTGGCAAATCGTATTTTCGTAATTTAACAAACAATTCGTAATAATTACGAAAAATTCGTAACAGTTGGCAGCTATGCATACATAGTACTGCAATAGGCATATGCACGCACACACACACACACGTGTAAATGCCGGCAATCGTGGACGCCCCATTGTCCCTAATCCTCTTTCCTTTGTTTGTACTCGTAACTTTTTAGCGAAAGCTCTCATTGGTTTTGTACACGATTTGAGATCGTGGACGTTCGGTCGATCGTGGACGTATTGTTTGCGCCCACATTCTTTTGTCCTACGTCCACAATTGCCGGTGTTTACACACACACGGACGGACGGAAAAGGCAGAAACAGTATGCCCCTTCGGCTTTGCCAGCGGGGCATAAAAAAAGTTGTGAAGTAAAGCTTTTGTGGTTTTAATTTTTTTTTTTGTTGCAAAAATGGGTCACTAATAATGCTCTTTTACTCAACGGATCGTCAAAACCTTTCATCTTAACAGGAATTTCGTACTGTCCATTTTCGTCTTAAGCGAATTTCTCCCCATAGACATGTCTACAATATTGCCGGGACTGACGATAAGTGTTTGTTATAACCGGTTTCGTACTAACGGGAGCCAAATGTAAATGCATGTTGTTCTGACATAACAATACAAACTCATTTACTTTTCCAAGTCAGGGTTGGATTCCAAGTGTCCTCGGATGGCCTTGCGCATCATGGTGTTCTTCCCCATCAGAACCACTGCAAGATATCATATTCAAACACTTTTAAATTTGTTGGTTTTTAATAAAATGACACCTATTTTTGTATTTGTGATCTGTCCCATCACCACAGCCAATGCTTTATGATCCTCTTGAAAACCTTCTCAATGCATTTGTGCCGAACCAAAGGCGAGGGTTCTCATTGACAACCAGCCCCAAAATGCATTTAAAAATCATATTAATAACTGCTTCATCACATTATTATCCCCACTTATAAATACCTTCTTGATTAAAAGCCAAAACAGTAAAAAAAAAAGTTGACAAATTTACAGCGATTTTGTTCTACCATATTACTCCTTGCTCTGATCAGACAATGTGCTCAACATCACACCTTACATGGCAATCAAATCAGTGGTTCTCAAGCAGCTGGTGGCAGCTGGTGTTTCACGACGCAGTGTGTGCACAGTGGCGCAGAGTGCAGTCTTCAACATCACTAATCGGTGTTTAAACGGCGATTCAAGACCACCCACACGATGGGCCTTCGACTGATAGAAATGGGAACCCTGTCTCAGGTATTTGTGAATTACAAATTCAAAAGCGCCATTAGGTCCCCCTCCCCTTCCCAGTGGAGGATTTTAGGTAATTCTAGAAGGTTCAAGGAAAAAATGCCTTGAAGTTCAGGTTTATAATTTGGAAATGAGATGAAGTTTTACGCAAAACATGACCCACACCCTCCTTGTACCAAAACTCTAGTTACATGTACTTACCTGCGGAGCCTCTCAAAGAACTCCTGATCTGCTGCATCTGCTTCGAGCCAACATTGTCTACACCAACAATGAAACACTTTGGATATTCATCGAACAGTTGCTATTCAAATAAAAAAAATTACAAAAAAAATTATACTTCTTTTATTCTAATATATGATGTATGATTCTTATATTGTCTCTACATTCTGTTTTGAAATGACTGCTGCCTTATACAATGTTCCAGTACTAAAACACAATTTTGTCCAGAAGCACTGACTGTCAGCAATTTCATCGGCTTCTCTGTAACCTGCTGCCAGCTACTGTTTTATTATCAATTTTTTTTTAGTTTGTTATATCATCTTGTCTTTACTGTCATCACGAAACACCTTTCAAGAAACATTTCACTTCAAAAACACTTGTATAAATTGTTTGCCTTCTTACATTTACTATTTGAAAAGAAACCACGGTTGTTTTTAGAGGTGGCGATACTGAATTTTTTTGTAGCAATTTCGTACTGTCCGATTTTGTCTTAAGCGAATTTCTCCCCATACAAATGTACACAATTTTGCCAGGACCGAAGGTATGTGTTTGTTTTAACCGGAATTTGGCCAAACCGTTTTTGTAATAACGGGAGCCGACTGTACTATTCGGAATACGTTTTCCAATCAGAGTGATATTGTGTTTTTACATACATGTATGTTTTTCTGATTAACTGATATGTATTGATTTCACTCACAATGCATTTGGCAGAAAATCAGGAAATTAATCTCTAAGAGCAAATATAAACACAATATACAGAGGGGAAATATCCCAACAATGCGAGGAATGTCGTTATCTATGAAGGTGCAAGAATAAACAATACATACAATCAGGCAAAAGAAACAAGTTGTAGAAGTGTGATAGGGTTCAGCTATTTGTAACACTAAAGACGGGAATGATTACATACCACAAGTTTAAGGAAGTAGTTGGCCTTCCATGTTGCTCTGTCTTCCCTGGGCATCTTGATGTGTCTCAGGGATTGCCTCTTGGTTTAAAGACAGAATTCTGTCAAAGAAAGAAAATCTGGTTTTACCATAAAGTTCCAATAAGAACGAAAACAAAGTATGTGTAGAAGATTACACTCATGATACACAAATGAAAAATTTGACAAATATTACAATAAATCGGGAAAATGACAATCTAGAAGGAAGGTTAGACATACATGCACCATAATGTTCACCCAATTTATACCACGAACGTATCATGTATTTGAACGGGGTTCAATGAAAACTACAACAGACTGCAACAGACTTTGAGTACGTGCACTTTTTCGTGCATGGGCAGCAAGCATCACGAGAGGTCCTCAGAGTTGAATGAGAAATTTCACTTTTCTTCAGTATCGTAAGCAGTGTTGTAGGTCTCAGTCTCGAGACCATCTCGAAACTTTTTTTGCAGTCTCAGTCTCGTCCTATCAATGTCTTGGTCTTGGGAGGGCTGGTCTCTGTCTCAGTAGGGCTGGTCTCGGTCTCCAAAGCACTGGTCTCGGTCTTGGTCTCGGATGCCAAGGTCTCGGGATTTACCATCGAGACCAGTTGAGAACACAGAAAAATGCACCATCTATACATCTGGCTTTATTCATTTGCAAGCTGAAGTACATGAGTCTAGTCTTTATTCCAAACAAAAACAACATTATTAGGTGCAAAAACAACATTGTTAGGTGCAAGTTTTGAAGACCAGTCAATGCAGCTTGTTGATTCAGAGTACTGGTACCCGCGCATAGTTACGTTGCCTATGTATTTCACTGGTACACATCGTATGGTCCTCGACCAGCACTTGCAGGTGCAAATGTAAAGCGTTCTTGCTTCATGCTATATGCATACTTACTTCATGCTAATTTTTTAAGCTCTGGCAGGAGCTTCTACATGTCACTTGGTGAGTGGTCGGTCTGTCGGTCAGTCGGTCCCCGAAGATTGACCAAGTATTTGACCAAAATACTGTCCAAATGCCATGCCGTGGTCTATAAAAGCACTCTTGCCGAAACTCTAGCTTTGTTTCGATTGATGCGCATGCGCATCTATTTTGCATATCTGAAAACACGCATTCTGAACCTTGCTATTACTTGAATCAAAATCAGTCAAGTGACTAGTGGTGTCTGTAGTGACCCATTGAAAAACTGTGCATAGAAGTATAGGATTGACCAGTTGTGACAGCTGAAGTATCTAACCATGAGAATAATTTGACCAGCTAATACTGGACATTTGCTGACTGCTGTTGATTTTTTAAAGTATCATCCAAGCAAAGGTATTGCTGGTATTGAATGACCAGAACATTATCTACATGTACATGTATGTAGTCAACACAGCTTTAGGTGCTGGGTGGCTCTTGACTGTCACCTAATAACAGGCATGCAACTGGGAATTTAGGAAAAAACGAGGAAATTCCAAACCACACAAGACTTTGTACAGTGTTTGTCAATTTGTAATGGCATTCATGAGAAGTAAAAAATGAGGAAATCAGCGTATCCAAGGAAAAGTTGCATGCCTGTAATAAAATGCCCTGTGCTTAAAATAAGTACTGCCACATACAAAGAAGTTACTTGTAAATAGTTATTTTTTAATCCCCCAAACAATAGATCACTGCTCCACCAGCAACTAAATGTACTTTTTCTGAACAACACCCCCCCCCTCCAAAAAGAAAAAAAAATGTCAACATCCTAAAGCCTAGCAACTATCCTCCCATGCATAATGAATAACATGTGGTACCTTTGAAAGGCTGTCCCAAGAGTCAAAACTGGTTGACCCATTTTTACCTACCAATACATTAACCACATACACTATCTGACCATTGGTGACCAGCATATGTTAAAAGTATAACAGGGGGTGAGGAAGGAAGTTTTGACCATTTGTGACCTTTTAAATAGCAGGAAGCAAGTGTTGCATGTTGCTGGGTCATTCCACCGGGTTGGGAAGCGGTGCATGTTACATCCATATATTTGGTTATATTATTAAAGGTATCAATGGATTTTAAACAATTGCTCAACATACTATTTGTCTTCGGGTGTTTCAATACTTGAGAAAGTTTGAAATTATTTGAAATTATTTTGACACAAATATGAGCAAAAATGTATTAATTCGGACGTAACATTGACACTGTGTAAATGTTACATCCAAATAATTTTTTTTGCCATTTTTTACACGTCCACATGTAAAATATTACCCAAACTGACATTGCATATTTACAACTGGACACCTAAGCACCAAAAAAAGTTTTTGTTTTGGTATAGTCGGGGTTCAAATGTAGCAGAAACAATACCTCAAGGATGGATGTAATGGTGTAAAAATCACTCAATGGAAGTCTGACATTTGGGTTTTGCACTGTGTCAATGTTACATCCACACAACCACGCATTCATATCTGCTCCATTCGATAGCTGACTACCGTAACAAAAGCTTTTCTTATTGTGTTGCCTCTATAGTAAGAAGTACGCAAACTGAATTTGGGTAATTTTTTTGCAGAAATTTTTTTAAAAGGTACAAATGTCATATTTGGAAGTAACACTGACACGGTGTCAATGTTACGTCCAAAATGACATTTTTTGCTCATAGTTTTGGCAAAATACATTGAAATGATTTCAAACTTTCTGCAGTAGTGAAACACACAACAAATATTATGTAGAGCAACTGCTAGCAAGGCATTCATGCTTTTCTTAATATGGTCATATGTCACACATTGTTCCCCAACCCGGTGGAATGACCACGTTTGGCAGGGTTCTAGCAAACATATTCTGCACCTGATTTCACGAAGCGCTGCGATGCCTCGCAACACAAGTTACGACGTGTAATACGTTGAAACTCGCGATGCGTCGTATGATCCATTGACGAAACGCACGATGTGTTAAACATGTCGCAAGTTCCTTAACAACAGCTTAAAACACATCGCAAATTATGAAGTGTCTAGTGGTCATCGCAAAATAAGAAGCCTTCTTTTCTTAGCCAATTTTATGCCATAAAAATACATTAACAAGACTATAATACCGAGACAATGTGCGTAAAGTTGTGAATAGAAAATGCATTGAATAATTATGACTTAGCGTGGAATATTGCAGTTGAAATTTCAAAGTAGCTATTACAGTCCACCGAGAGCTTGTTTTCCTTTAAAACTGCATCACACATCCACCACTTTGTTTTACGTTTTAAAACTTTTCGAGAGATCCGAAGAAACTATGTTGAATATCAGATGACTATTTACTGTACGTTGAATAAATACATAAAACTGTCAAGAAGTTATGCTTTAAATACACCTATGACGCGTCACACCTACAACGCTTCACACCTACAACGCGTCACACGTACAACGTGTTTTGAGAAATGGATCGTAGGACATGTCGCAACTGTGACGCATCGTAAGGATACAACGCGTCACAGCGCTGCGATGCATCGTAAGTTACGATGAGTTTCATAAAATCGGGTGCTGGAGGGAGGTAATAGGTATATATACGTGTATGCATTGTGCATTTACCTACATGTATTGCCTAACAAACCAAACACAAAAAGAATTTTGAATTTTGCATGTTGCGTTCATGAGATACGGCTTAAAGGTCCAAAATATCAAAACTTCATATAAAATCACACAAAAACGATTACCTATAACACATCCCAATCTACCTAGTTTCATCCCAATCTGACTTACAGTTCTGTAGTTACAGGACTAAATAATGGGGGAAAGTTTGCGGAAACACAATGTGCGAATAATTTCTCAACTAAGAGAATGGTTCTGAAAAGAACCAGAGGTATAAACTCTTTTATAATAATTGACGTTCCGGTCAGTATGCTCTGACCGTCTCCTGAAGACGGTCAGAGCATACTGACCGGAACGCAATTATTATAAAAGAGTTTATACCTCTGGTTCTTTTCAGAACCATTCTCTTAGTTGAGCAATTATTCGCACATGGTGTTTCCGCAAACCTTTCATTATTTAGTATCTCCACCATGCAAAGCCTCAAATCATAGTTATAGGACTTATTATGCACTTTTAAGACCACGTCACATGACCCATGATGACGTCACCATGACGTCACTCTTCGGGACACAACTTTGCTATAGGGACTATGCCTATTGCCAACAGAATATCCTTTTCTTTGTGCAAGTGCAGTGACTTGCCTTTTTTTCTGTCAAATGAGGCCGCTGTTCGCACTTCCGCTATTTTTTCCATCATTTCACATGTTAAATGTTGACAAGTCACGTTGCAAAATCGTTCCATTTAAAAGCTCAAAAGTTAGCCTTTAGTTGCGTCAAACCCTTGGTCAGCTCAGCAAAGTGAGTTTTTATTTTGTGTTTAGATTTGTATATCGCCCATTGGCAGTAGTTTTGGAGTGATTTGAAGCTTGTAATTGTGAATTTTCTGTATGAAAGTTTTGTGTAGGCGATGGTAACATGTTCATGTACATAAATGAACATGCATTATCTATGCCATTATTCTTGTAACTTGCTCAAGATCCTTGCATGCAACGGCTTTAGGGATTTGCAGTTAACTGATAAGTCATTGCTTATATATATTTATATGTATACATTGTAGTTTGCATTATAGTTTGATTATTAGAGATTAGTGTGACATATGAGGTACATGACAATGCATGTATTTAGTGGTATTTATTTTCCTTTTGTATTTCAATCAAACCACCATTGTGACATCACACCACCATTGTGACAACATCACACTACCATTGTTATCATTGCGACACCATCTTGATACATCTTTGTAACACCTCACCTCACGTCGCCTCACATTACTGCCATACTGTGAGGCCTTACCTTAACAATATCACCGAGTGACACCATAATTGTCACCTAACTGTAACTTTTCGTCACATGACATAGTATTTACTGTCGCCTTATTTCCATCAACGAGTAGTCAACCAACTTTCATCACCTTATGCAGGTACACATATGTGATGCAATCAAGCTACACGAGTCGTTTGTCAGGAATTTTCATTTGGAGATACGGGCCAAAATAGGGCCACTTCATCACATCACTTTATCACATTTCTTGGTCATGTTTACAGTCATTTTTCTGAAATTATGCCAATTGTACTGGACAATAACTTTAGAAATGAATGCATTCTTTGTTCTATTTTCACAGAGCTGAAAGATTGTACAGGGTTTTTGTCATCTATGAAGTTTCACACTCACAGTCACTGGTTACACATTTCGTGAGATACAGGACAACAAATTCAGACTTTAAATTTTTGAGTCCAAATTATGCAAATTGCCCTTATTGATATGCAAAATTGCCATAACTTGAGATGTGTATGAGATACAGGCCTGAAATTTGGCTGGTGTGTTCCTCTAGTGATGAACAACTCCACGACTAACATTTGTTTGAAACTGGCTTATATTGTACTAATTATGTATGTAAATGCATGCAAATGGCTTTAATATTTAAAACTGCCATAACTCGAAGAGACAGTTGTTTTAATCCACCAAATTTGGGCATTGTTTTTATGTGAACATGTGCAGCACTGATTAAGTGTGCGTATGTACAAATTGATTACTTCTATCTAATTAATAAACAACAGCATTTTGCACACAACCAACTGACCAAGAGCCCAATTTGAAAGCAAAAAATAAAGTGCGTGCTTTGGTATGAAATCAGCTTGTTGTCCATTATTTGCAAGAAGTAATTGTTGTTATGATTTATTAGTTAATTAGCAACTCATGTTAGATTTCACTAACAACAAAAACAATCTTGAAAGAATGTCATTGTCCTTCCCATACCTAATCTCCATGCAGCGTGGACAGCAGCACAGACAGCTTGACTTTCATTACGATCATGAACATGATACATGTGCATTTATACTGCTGTATTTTTGTCATTTAATTGTCCCTGAACCATGAAAATGTATGAATTTGGTCGAGAAAAGAAATGAAACTTAAAAAAATATACATGAAGCGACACAATTCAAGTAAATAAAGATGAAAAACAGTGTTGACACTCCATGACATTTGCACGTGCATAATCCCATACAGTACGTGTACACATAATATGCACACGCACACACAATCACTCCATACCAACCATGTGTGGTCAGCCGGTCGACCTCGTGTTTTGCAACCTGTACATGTATGTGTGCAGGCGCGTTGACCCGGTCTGTGTGTACTTACGACACGGGTGCGAGTGGCGTTTTTTTTTTTAAGTTTGGTTGTATTTTATGATTTCTCATCTTTTGCCCTCCGGTTAGATTAGGTAATCTTTCTTCAATTTTTTTTGAGAAATTTAGCATCTTTCTGGAGTCCATATCGCCAGTGCTTAGACTAAACTCCAAAGTAGGTTGGGAAACCAGACGTGTGGCCTAACGTACGGCGCAGCATTACTGAGGCCACACAAGTGGGGCTAATTTTGGGAAAGACATTTTTGGTTGGTTATAAAATCTCCCCCCTTCAAAAAATGACAAACGCGCATACAGCACTGAAAAGATGACGTCTTCCTCTTTAAGTTGGTACCTGATTTATCAATCTACGATGGGGTTATCCGGTGTCACGGCCTCACTTCTCCGGCATGCTAGATTCTCCGGGTGAATGCGGCGGATAATTGAGCACGTTACAGTGCATGTTACATTAGCCTTGACCAAGGCGTTGGGCTTATCGATTCGTCGATAAAAAAAATCGCCGGTAAGAAAATCCCTAATCAACTTGGCAAGGCATAATTGCGTGCACATATCGATGCCCGTACGCTGCTAGTGAGAAAGTAACTTGTACCATACAGCGAGGCTATGCTTAACTTGCACATGTACATGTACACACCCGTACTCGTACAACAGCCATGCACACACAGTGTACATGAATGAGCTAGTCCACGTAACCCAACGCCTTGATGGTTTTGAGTTAACCCAGCAAAACCTTTTACGGTAATGAGGTACCACCCCCGGCCCCCGCGTATACTGAATTCTCATTGGTCAGCCCGCCCGATAGGCTAACAAACACATCGTATCCGCGAAAAAACGCTGCAATGGCGGCCCGTTGCTGTGGGTGAAAGTCGTTCAGTCCCAGTCTGTCCGAAGCAGTATTGAAGGCTCCAACGAATTCTGCAGGTAATGCTGTCATTAGACGATCGTTTCCCACTCAAATGGATTCATTACACGAGCCGAAAAACTCGAATCAATGTCAAATTGTTGAAAAAGTGACAAACATTTCGCTCTCGCTAAAAAGACATGGAAGACGCCATGATGACTAATGCATTATGCATGCCGCGCGACGTCACATGATTCTTGTGAAGCTTACAATTGGTCAGCTTAAAAATGAATTAATCATACTATTGGGAAGGTTGTTTCATGTGATTGGTCCAAGACGAACCTACATAATAATCACGGCATACCTGCATATCCTGAAGCCCGCCCATTTTTTTCCAAAACTGGACGAAAAGGTAAAGAAAGACATTAAACCCGGAAGTTGCAGACCCAACAAGGCGGTCGTTCGACAGGCCACGCGGCGCGTATATCCCCCACACGCACGTACGTACACCCACACGCAGAACACAGTAGGCCTACATTTACTGCCTTTACTTATTACACCATGCGTACAGTCCGTACTCACGTGTGTGTGCTTGCTGGTTGTGTTAGCCGTTCGTACGGACAAGGGTCGTACACGCACGTAGCCGCGTTGATTGTAGGTGCAGGGCCCGATTATCTCCCTTCGACAAAAAGCCGAGAGACCGCATTGAACAAGGCTAACGTTACATGAGCACGATTCATGCTCATGTGTCCACTGTGCTTTCTTTTCCTTGGGCTGTGTTCTGAAGTCTACATATTAAACACAGTGAGGGACACCCAAGAATGTGTTATGTAACACTTCCTGTGGGTCAAGCTATTGAGCTTATTTTATAGAGAGGAGTATGGTCACTCCCTGGGTGTTCCCAGTATTGTGTGTACTGTAGGTGTGTTCATGGAGGAATAATTAAGAACGAACTCCTTGGTCTGTGCATTGTCTGTGTTCCTTGCTCGTTCATGGTTTTCTTTATTTTTGCAACCATGGTTTAAAAATAAATGTGAATCCTTCAAGGTTTTTGGTTACAACATTGGGATTTGCGTGGATTCGACTGGTACCTTGTAACTATACATACAAATGTCCTAAGATCTCAAATGCAGCAGTACAACCCCAGAGAACTCAGCACACAAATGTTGCCAAAAATGTACACTACTGCGCAATTTGCACATGCGTGTTGAGGCGAAATTTCCCTCTGCAGAGAAGCTAGCACACTGGAGAAGCGAGACTGTGACACCGGGTAAAAATGTCATTTTAAGGCCAAAAAAAAAAAGTCTCCGGTTTCTGATATGCGCGCGCGTCGCCGTAGCCATGCACGTCGGCAAAATGAAAAAGTTTTTTTTTCAATGAAAGATGATGTCTCAAAACCGCCAAACTCACTGGTTTGACTGGAATCCTGCTGCTGCACAATTTTAACCTGTTTTTAGATTGGGTTATGGTCGAGAATAAGCTTTATGTGGCCTCTCTGGACTCCCATATTTTTGCACAAAGTTTATCCTTTCAGTGACCGTCGTGTAGCTGTTGCATGAATCGCGTCTCTACCCTCTGCTGCAAACTTTCAGTTCCTCCTCGCTGCTTGTTGTTACCGCCAGAAAAAGAGGGAGTGCGTTTCAATGCAAGAGGCCCTACTTCGTCAGTCCGTGCCCTGCGCTTCATTGCAGCCTGATATCCTTCAATCCTTTCAAACAAACCCTTGCATAATGGGGCAGGTCGGCTGGTCTAGGTGCCGAGGTTTACTGGGAAACGGACTTCGTCGTGGCCGGATCCGTGTTAAATTGCCCGAAATTTGCCCATTCCTTTTGTGTTTCTTCGTTCTCAAGCATATTCAAGGGGACTCCCACTCCATATCCGCGTAGCCGCCAACAGGGTGGTTGGTTTGGACTTAAACTTTTTTTCAGCAACTCCCATTCCTTTTGTGTTGCTTCGTTCTCAAATAATGGACCCCCACTCAGTATCCGTGTACATGTAGCTGGCATGGACTTGAATTGTTTCTTTTCCAGTGATTCCAACCTCGTATCCAGAGAATTTAGGGGTGTATTTCTAAGTGGCGGGGTATTCTGCAATTACTCCAAGACAAGTTCCGGGTTGGCTTTGCACCGCGGTCACATATTCAACTCGCCATCACGAAGTTATTTGAAGTCTTTACGAAATAAAATTTGCACACAAGACAAAAGGTATGTCACCGTAAATGTTAATTGTACACAAGTTTCAGCCATTTAAAAACAAGTAAAAGGGAAAGTACAGTACTTTGAAAACAGCCACGACCCGCGAGATTCAGCATTGTCCAGGTCTAGCCCCATAAATGTGGCCTATTTACTGGACTGCCTCCGTAAACATAGGCCACACATCCACATGTACAAAAACGTGTCGCACGTTGCCAAATTTTGATTTTCACATTTAGGTTTAGTTTGAAGGTTTTTTGCAGTAGCACCAGTATCACAACTCCAGCAGTACCACTTATCATAATTTATGCCGTGAACAGTACAGCGTCATCAAACTTATGAATTATGTACATCGTCGGTCCGCGCGTGTGATCGTCGAGTGCATGTCGTTCTTTAGCAGGCCCACCAGCACGGTCACATTATACCCCATACATGTCAAGGGTTCCGTACGTAAATGTACCGGGTGTAACATGTACAATGTTACGACTCCGCCCGTAATTGCCGTACACGCGACCTTCGATGCCCCCTCCTCCAATATCGGTGCGGTACTGTATCTACTTGTTTTAGAGCTGCATGGGTTAAAATCATTGATTTAAGTCTTACTTATGGAGATCAATGTAAAATGGAGATCAATGGTTAAAACACAGAGCAAGTTAAACGCATAACGCTTAACGATGCCCGGTTAATTAACCGCTTTATCATCATTGTTTCGAATTTATTAAATCAAATCGAAATTTGTTCGGTGATGTTGACAAGTTAAAAAAAACAGAAGGAGGCACTGGCAAAAGCAACAACAAAACAGGCCCAATATTTTTTCTGTTAAAGCACAAAACACAATTTGAAATTTTGTAAGACAAAATAATATACATGTACTAAAAAAATTAGGAAGAACGATAAACTTGATCCACTCGTCAGCTCATGGTGTTGCTTGTGATCTAATGCCGCTTAGAGGTTGTATACATACCCAAAATTGGGCCTAATGCAAACATCAAAATTTGGGCGATTTGCCATGTTGTTTGCAACCATATGCGCTTCTCCTAAGGCACCCTTTAAGCTTGCATGGTGGGCCCATATGGTTTTCCTCGATTAAAAAAAGTATGGTAATTTTCTTGGTAAAACCATCAACCCTCTTTGGCACAAAGAAAGTGTCAGCTTCACAGTTAATCTATTATTCCCTGCGAAAAATATCTTGAGACATGCTAGGTCAACCATCCCATACACTAGGGTAAAGGATCAGATAAATCATACTTAGCATCTCCAAGGATTTCTGTGGTTATGGCGTTACGCAGTCCACGGATGCACACGGAAGTACAACCGCAGATTTTTTCAACGACAGAAAAAAGATTTTGATTCGAATCCATTAATTCAAAATAAATTCTTTATTCAATAGCTTTTGTTAGAATATTAACAAGGTTTATATAAATATGGTATGTCCTTTCTCTATGGTTGTGTCAAAAGGAAAAGAGTAAAAATAAACAAACTAAATAACAATTAATGCAATTAAGCGTTCACGATACCTACTTTTTGAATGCTAAATGTAATAATAACTCATGGAAGAATATGCATGGACCCGAATCATCTGCCCAAGCCGGTTAATCTAACATTGGTCATTTCAAAAACGAAGGCTCCCCTTATCTATTCGTATTATTTTTTTTAAGCGCACGTTGTAATCGACTAAAATGCCGACACTGCCAGTGTGTAAAATAGTATCCGCCGAGCACGCTAACCTTGACAAAGTTACAGATCAATTAGCCCAAGTACAAGTAATTCTCCGTGGTACAACCCAATGCTATTGTAATTGTTTGCACTACATGTAGTTAGTTTGGAATGGGAAGAACGACATGTCACAGCTGGCTCTGCTCAAACACGAGTACATTCCGAAAGTTGACCGATCATTCGATGCGAAACCTTCGGAGCTCCGCCACTGATCGCCATCGATATAATACTGCAATTTTAAGTCCTGTGACGTGTCGTGCCTGACTTGTGGTGACGTAAGCATAAATTATCATAAGTGGTACTGCTGGAGTTGTGATACTGGCGCTACCGTTTTTTGCTTTAGAAGCATACTCACCCTCTTTATAGGCTAATCAGAAAGTGCTGCCTTTTTCAGATGTCTACTTTTTGTGAAATTTCATGTTGAAATTTAGATACGCAAATGTGTACAAATGAATCTGGAAATTTCACGAAAAATATACAGCTGAAAAAGGCAGCACTTTTTGATTAGCCTAGTAAAAGAGGGTGAGTATGCTTCTAACTAAACCAAAAAAAACCTACAATTGTACAAACTAAGCCTAAATGCGAAAATCTAAATTTGGCAAAGTGTGACACGTTTTTGTACATGTGGATGTGTGGCCTATGTTTACGGAGGCAGTCCAGTAAATAGGCCACATTTATGGGGCTAGTCCAGGTCGTGCGTCTGTGCGTGCGTGGGGTACTCCTAGAACTATGAGGCTCCACGTAGTGGAGCCTCATAGGTTCAGAAGCCCGCAAAATTGTTGTCAGCACAAAACACTAATTAAGTACAAAAACGTCCATCCCAAGCAGGCCGTTTTCCACAGAACCGCTGCACAGTTTGCCCCTAAACTCCATACAATACCTCATGACATACTCACGTTATGTGCACCCAACAAACATCGGTGGATTCTGTCTGTTTTTCGGCAAAAATGATGAAAAATATGCCCTTTCTGCACTGAGCCAACCTAACACTTGAAACGAGCACGCGTGCAGAATGATCGCAGTCATTTTCGGTTCGATCGCTCGGAGCGCGCCGCGGGGGGTATGGTGTAGGAGCGGAACGATAGTATGCACATGCGTACAAGTGCAAGTACGTACCCCCCACGGCGCGCTCCGAGCGATCGAACCGAAAATAACTGCGATCATTCTGCACGCGTGCTCGTTTCAAGTGTTAGGTTGGCTCAGTGCGGAAAGGGCATATTTTTCATCATTTTGCCGAAAAACAGACAGAATCCACCGATGTTTGTTGGGTGCACATAACGTGAGTATGTCATGAGGTATTGTATGGAGTTTAGGGGCAAACTGTGCAGCGGTTCTGTGGAAAACGGCCTGCTTGGGATGGACGTTTTTGTACTTAATTAGTGTTTTGTGCTGACAACAATTTTGCGGGCTTCTGAACCTATGAGGCTCCACTACGTGGAGCCTCATACATGTCATAGTTCTAGGAGTATGCGTGGGGGTCGTTCGGCCGGGTATTACCTGATTACACGTGGCGAAGACCGAACATGCCGAAGTGATCCATTTGCTGAAGTGATGGGAAGACAACTTCCTACACTAAACTGACCAAAATATGAACACGAAATGACCGAATTCATTCCAGTGATACACTATTATACGTATGCTATAAAAAGAAAGGAAGAATGTTCAAGTGAGGTGGTAAAAACAGGTGAATTAGTCTTGTCGGAATGCACAACGTGCCTTACCTTCGTTACGATGAAATTGCAAAAGACTGAATTTCGTCTAGGCGCGCACATCACACGTCGGCGTGTAAGCAACCTCGTCTCGTTGATGTTCTAGCAGTACGATCCCATAGCGTTTTAGCATCTCAACCAAACTAGGTTAACTGAATACCTGGGGACGAGGTGATTTTTAGACTGGTTTCCCGGTCACTGCACAACACAATTTTCGTTAGTGAATGATGAGGGCGCTGTTCCGGCACCCCATGTGTGGCGGTCATTGATCTCCATATCCACATCGTAAACGCTCGGACGCCTATCACATCGCATGTTCCATGTTCCATTCAGTGGATGATATTATATCCCTCCGTGAAGTTCTCCTTTTTCGTCCTGCCATGTTGTATAGGCCTCGTAAAAAAAACCGCAGTGGCTATCGTTACAGCAGCCGTAACGCATTTCCCAAAAGTGTTCACCAAACGGTAGTAAGTGGTGACCTTGGTAAAATATTTTTTCTCCATGGTGCGGGGCCACCAAGTTTCCCTATTCTTTCCTATGCCATGCTTGCCGCCCCTGCGCTGAGTGCAACGAATGTTCAGAAGGACACATTAGTATGCCTTGCGCGGTCTGACCAATCGAAAGTCACACTCAAGCGGTTCTAGAACCAATTTTTTTTTGGGGGGGGGGGCTAGCAGGGTGGATCCAGATTTTTTTTAGGGAGGCGTGCTGAAATGTAGACCGGTTATTTTCTTCTAAAAAGCCCCCCCCCCCCCCCCCCCTGTAGAACCGCGCCTGGTCACACTGCATAGTACTTCCGGGCTGTGCGTAAATTAAACCATCGATGGCAACGCGTACATGCAGCCTCTAGAAACGAGGTTGGGTCTACGGTGCTTGCTATTTGAAGAGCAAGCATGTGACGTGATATAGCGCTCTGTTTCCACCAAGACTGAGCGTTGTGAGTTCGCTGCCCGCCACGTATAATTCAGTGTCGCGTTATAATTTCGGGGGCCTGTTTGATATCACCGAAGGATCCATGCATTGTCACAAAAAAAACATTGACAAAAAGCGTCCGACCCCGCGGATGACACCCGAGTTCCACATTTTTCCACGGACGTGGAGCCATTTGCCGTCGCCGGAGACCGCCGTCTCGGATAGATGGTTGATCCAACTTGAATAAAAGTTGAATCGACTTTTTCCTCGCAGACGGTCTCGCAAATTGTAAGAAGTTCAAGTTTACGTTTGTTGAAGAGTCAAATACTGAAACTTAATTTTGACCTTCCTCCATGATTGAGACCGTTTGTAATTTTATGGTAACACTACGGAAGTGTATTTAGGACATGACAAAAAAAAATGTCCGGCCCTCTATTTCGCCCGGGCGGATTACTAATTCTCCCGGGCGGATAACTAATTCGCCCTGGCGAATTAGTAGTCTGCCCGGCCGCGGAGAATTAGTAATCTGCACGGGCGCGCGAATTAGTAGTGTGCCCGGGCGAAATGCTGATCCGCCCGGGCGAAATAGTAATCCGCCCGGGCAAAATAGTAATCCGCCCGGGCGAAATAGTAATATGCCCGGGCGAAATTAGTAATCCGCCCGGACGAATTAGTAATCCGCCCGGGCGAAATAGAGGGCCGGATAATTTTTTTTTGTCATGTCCTTAATACACTTCCGTATGAACACCTTGGAGAGTTGTGAGTATTTTTCCCGAATTTCTGAAGTGGGAGCATTTACCGTTGGGGTCTATGGAAGTTTATTTACTGGTCTGCTACCCTAATTCGCCCGGGCGAAGTAGTAGTCTGCCCGGGCGAGTTAGTAATCCGCCCGGGTGAAGTAGTGGGCCTAAAAAAATATTTTATGTCCTTAATACGCTTCCTTATTCCTTACACTTCCGTACGTCCGTACTTGTGCGTGTCTAAGACTTCGTGGTAAAGCTCCGCGCTGTGTGAGGGCTGTGCATGTGCATGTGCATGGATTAGACTGGATTGGTTGGGAAAGAAGTAAACTACGCAATTTGCGGGAACGCAACATTATAAAGCAGTTTATATTTTGAAGTTAAGTGTTTTCGAGATAATCACAAAAGAAGTTTCTCATATTTTAAAACTGCAAGAAATACTACTTTGCAACAACTTTGTGCAGCAAGAAAACCATCACACGATTCTACGTGAGCTGAAGTTTTACATAAACCCGGTAATAAGACTTAATAAAGCAGTTAATTAGTGGAAATTAATTAGTAAAGATATGTGGCTCTTTGTGAAAACGCAAATTCACGTTTCCGACATATTGGCCCTTTCTGTTCAACGTGTATTTCCATAGGCGCGCGTGAGTACGCGCGCGCGCCTGAAAATGTAACAAAGATATGTGGCTCTTCGTGAAAACGCAAATCTCATTTGACCTACTTTTACGTATTTCCGTGCAATGGGTTTTGTACGCGTTCAAAGGGCCAAAATGTATGTGGCTCTTCGTGAAAACGCAAAATGCAGTTATCGAGATTTCTGCCCCTTGCAACATTAATGTAACTTAGAAATTAATGATGTTTTGCTTACAGAAACATGTCAAAATGGTTAAGTACATTGTTTTAATGCGAAATATCGAAAAAAATCAAAATCGAAAAAAATTGTAATTTTGGAGATATGTGGCTCTTCGTGAAAACGGTGACGATATGAATAATTAATTAGCCATAATTCCAAAACCCTTTGACCTAAAGTCATGAAATTTCTTGGGCATGTTTAGGAAGAGTTGCTCTATGCATGTGCTGAGTTTCAAACTTTTTCGTCACTCGATAGCCGAGATCTTAGGGGGGGGGCGGAATCCGCCCCCCCCCCCCTCCCCCCCGGCTGAGAGATGGTCAAAATAACCCGGCCCCTTTAGGGTTAAGGAGGAAACATTTTGGTTATTCCGATTTTCAATTGTTTTTTAAAGATATTATTTTGAGGATAATTGGGAGGCTATCAGGCCGGCTAATCATCCTTACTCGCAGCTGACAAGCTGAGTTGCGAAGGACATGGCTACAACGTGGTGGAGCCGCGAATGTAAAGGCGCCTTTGGCAGCCAGCCACATCGACCCACATAACCACGGAGCACAGTCTGAGAGCGAAAGTGTTTTATTTTTCCGTAGGGAGGAAAACCGGAGGGCCCTGAGAAAAACCCCTCCTTTCACAGAACTAACGCATGAAATTTCAATGAAATTGAATCCAAAATTAAAAAACGTCCGGAAATTGGGCGTCCTCACCAGGTTGTAGATATATTGATATAACTATTCATCTTTTCCAAAAATTTTTTTTCGAAAAACGGATGATTTTCATGAAATTCGCTACTTCGTGAAAACGGTGACGATTTTCAACGGGTTCACTGTGCACTTCGAAATAAAATCGGAAAATCACGCCGAAATAAATGTTTATTCTAATTTTGTACCTGGTGAATAAACTCGTGACTTATGAACGGGAGTGTTTAGAACTTCTTGACATTTCACTTTCTGTGAAATTTAAGTTAAATTAGGCCCGCTTTTGCCCTAGCTTCGCGCTATCAGGCGAAAAATCACAGTGCGCCACGTTAGGCCAAAAAAGGGCTCCGGTTTCTGGTATGCGCGTATGGCACGCCAAAGCGGAATTTATTCAACCCTGCACGGCAACTGCCAACATTATGAAATACATCACAACTTTTTTGAAAAGTATGTCAACATTGTAAAATATATGTCAACATTTTGAAAAAGTATGTCAACATTTTAAATGTTGACATACGTTTTTGAAATGTTGACATATATTTTTTAAAAAGTTGACATATATTTTTTAAAATGTTGACATACGTTTTTGAAATGTTAACAAATTGTTTACAATGTTGACATATTTTTAAAAATGTTGACATACTTTTTTTTTAATGTTGTGATGTATTTTATAATGTTGGCAGTTGCCGTGCAGGGTTGAATAAATTCCGCTTTGGCGTGCCATATGCGCGCGCGTCGCCGTAGCCATGCGCGTCAGCAAAATGAAAACGTGTTTTTTTTTCAATGAAAGATGATGTCTCAAAACCGCCAAACTCACTGGTTTGATTGGAATCCTGCCGCTGCACAATTTTAACCTGTTTTTAGATTGGGTTATGGTCGAGAATAAGCTTTATGTGGCCTCTCTGGACTCCCATATTTTTGCACAAAGTTTATCCTTTCAGTGACCGTCGTGTAGCTGTTGCATGAATCGCGTCTCTACCCTCTGCTGTAAACTTTCAGTTCCTCCTCGCTGCTTGTTGTTACCGCCAAAAAAAGAGGGAGTGCGTTTCAATGCAAGAGGCCCTACTTCGTCAGTCCGTGCCCTGCGCTTCATCGCAGCCTGATATCCATGGTGACCATTTTAGCCGATTTTCGGCTAACTTTGACAGACAATTTGTTAAAAAACGAGTTTGACAGAAAATTTGACAGAATGGACTTTTTTTGGCAGATTTCTGGCAAATTTCTGCAAAAAGGGTTTGACAGAAAAACAGCAAATTTGAACAAAAAAGTGTACATTTGTTTTAAAAAAAAAGCTTCAATCCTTTCAAACAAACCCTTGCATAATGGGGCAGGTCGGCTGGTCTAGGTGCCGAGGTTTACTGGGAAACGGACTTCGTCGTGGCCGGATCCGTGTTAAATTGCCCGAAATTTGCCAACATTATAACATCTTTTATGTGACTATACAGATTGTTTATAATGTAATTGGAACCTTAATTAAGGCAATACTACCAATCTGCATGTGAGTTTGAGTGTTTATAGTGTATTTCGAATAATTCTGGGGAATTTGGCAGATTTTTGATAAATCTCACAGATTTTTGATGTGTATTTAGCAGAATTCGGCTCTAACCTTACGGTCACCCTGCTGATATTTGGTGTTTACTTCTGTTGCACGTGGAGTAATAGTCCGCTGCAGTATTGTTGATGTACCCTAACGTGGCGCGGCCCCTAACGTGGCGCACTTTTATTTTTCGCCTGTAGCGCCTAGCTAGAGCAAAAGTTTTAACTGAAATTTCACAGAAAGTGAAATTTCATCAAGTTATAAACACTCCCGTTCATAAATCGCGAGTTTATTTACCCGCTACAAAGTTAAAAGAAAAAATTATTTTGGCGTGATTTTCCGATTTTATTTTCAAGTGCAAAGTGAACCCTTTGAAAATGCCCCGAAAAATAAGAAAATAATTTTGTGACAAACATCTGGCTGGGTATGTAGGTAGAGATAATAATGATTTATCAGAATTTATCAAATTTACAGAAATTCTTAAATGTTAATTTGGAATTTTCCGAGATTTATTTAAGTGCGCCACGTTAGGGAACACTCCGCCAAATTGTGCCCATTTTCCGGACGCCACCGTTTTTTAATTTCCGCTTAAATTTTATGAAACCGAAATTGTTCACAGAGGTTAAACAGCAAGCATTAATAAGGTAAAAGTACCAGTATTTCACTGCATGAATTTGAGGTTTGTCAACAAAGAGGTTTGGCAACACAACATGAGGAAATTTGGGTAAGCTTCGAAGTGCGCCACGTTAGGGAACACGACTATATATCCAGTGGCGGTTGTAATTGTTCGACTCGGACGATAACCACACACGTTAGTGGAGCTGTTTGCATGAAAGTTGAAAGGTGCTTTTCCTTGACTTTTACAAGTAAGATCTCGTAAAAGAAAACTTGTTTGTTGACGAGTCCGACACTGCCAATTTAAATTTCGTTTGTATCAAAAATAACAGGACATGGTGTCCGGAAATTGGGCACGAAGTTTGTGGAAGGCCTACGGGATGCTACCTGTGTTAACTAGAACTGCGCCGGCCCAGACTTCGGACACCGATTTCTGTTCGGTCTATTTTCTTGTGTATTTTCCTCACATAGGCCAGTTAAACTGTGTTTTGTAATTATTTTCATTTTGTGGTTTATCGATAGTATTGGGCTTCATATAAAAACGCTTGTGTCGAAGCGCCGTAGGACTATATACAGTCATGACAGTTCGGGCCTCACGGTCAACCACGTGCCGTCACTGCTACGTCAACCACGGAGGAAGGAACACTTTCTCCACGGGTCAACAATGATCTGGCGCAACGGCAGAAGGCAGAAATCCGTTCGTTTCGGCATTGTCGCCATTTTTATTTTGTGCCGTGACTTTGCCGTCATTGTCTTCATATTAAACCCAATTATAATTTTGCCAAAATAAATCTGCCCTCTCTATCCACAAATATTTTCTGCCAACTTCCAACATATGTCTTCGGTTTACAGCCCAATGTAAGTAGCTGAGCAGTTGAAGTGTTATTGAAATTATTATCCCAAACTATACACAATAGACCTGGGCCTGTTTTATGACCCTTTGTTCCAGTTTGTAGTTTTTTGGCGGCCTTATAGCAAACTACAGTCTTTCAACTAAAGTTTTCCACATATGACGATTCCTAGCAAAGTATTTAAAAACTGCATGTGACAGGAAATCTATACATGGAGCTTCAGGGTCAATTATGGCTCTAGTTCCAGTTCAGGTGGGTCTTGTTATGGGGGGGGGGGGGGGGTTGGCAGCTCTATTTTCTCACAAACCTCCTAAGAGTTCTTTTCGTGTCTGGGACTGTTTGATTTTTGGGGGGGGGATTTAATTTTGTACTACAATTACTCTTCCAACATCAATTTATATACATCAATTTACATACATCAATTTACATGATATAGGAAAATCTACCCATTTTGTTTTAGCCTAATATGCAGGTTTAGAGTTCTTATTCTGTATCTCTTGCACTTGCATTTCCATCATATTCTCAACCAATTTACCCCTTACTCTTCCCCAAATCCCAACATAGGACCTACCCGATCATGATCGAGTAAATGATCTTGTCGGGGAATAAACTGCTTTGTAATGTAAGGCCAAAAAAAAAAAAAATCGGTCTCTGGTCAGACCAAAGTTCCGGAATTGACGCGGCCACGCGGCTTTTTTTTTTTTTTCCTTCAAGCTTGGATTGTACAGACAAGGTGGGTACTATTTTGCTTTTTTGGGTGTCCTCATGTACATTGGTGTCCTCCATAATTTGCCTTGGTGCTTTCGATCATTTGCCTTGGTGCAATTTCCCATTCCTTGGTGCTCTTTGGTAA
The DNA here is from genome assembly GCF_015706575.1 of Patiria miniata. NCBI lineage: Eukaryota > Metazoa > Echinodermata > Asteroidea > Valvatida > Asterinidae > Patiria > Patiria miniata. Next base: position 1,725,630 of record NW_024037057.1, read on the forward strand.
AAAATATTGAGGAGGTGCGGATATAGAGGGCGCTGTTGGAGCTACCGCGGAACATTTTGGAAAAAAAATCGACGCCATGATTAAAATCGACGCGCGCGCTGACCAGAGACCGAATGATAAAACAACCCCAACAAACCAAGTGCTTAAATCGTGATTTAAATCAGTGATTGAAATTAATGTGATTTTGATTTTAAAAAATTCCCCGCCCAACACTTATATCTGATTACAATATTAATGGCTCCGTTTTCACATCTGAGATGTCATGAACATGGAAGGGACATAACTTTGCCGATGAAGTATTCAATTACCAAACTATTTGTGACTAGCCACCCAAAAAGCCTGTTGTTCACAAATATTAGTCGACCCTCCCCAATAACACGTATCCTAGGTGCGCAAATTATTATTTTTTTTTTATATAAGGGGTAGCCCTAACAATTTGTGGGAAAATCTTAAAATGGCCATGTTTGGAACAAGGGTAAACCTTGCAGTAAAAAACATAAAAGAAGAAATGGCCCTGGCCATAACTGATGCACAGAGACATCATTAGAGGATCAATGCGGTGAAATGAAAGCCACGTTAATACTTGCCACGTTACGGTAAGGGTCCCCCCAATATTTTGTGGAGAGTGCCTTGTTCCATTGAAAAACCCATTTTGCACCCGCTCCCCCCCCCCCCCCCCCGCTCTTGTGCCATTCTTTTGTTAACAAGTTCTTTTTTTTCTGAAAAAGTGCCCTTTTTAAAAATAAAATAGTGCCCTTTTTGTGCCAGCAGCCTTTACGAGTGCCTTTTATATTTTATTAAATGTCGCCCCGAAAAGTGCAAATTACAGTGTGCATAGTCGTCGGTTTTGAACAGCGCCCCCATCGAGAGATGGTACCAGCCCCCCCCCCCCCTTTGATTTTACGGATGCCAAGGTGTCTTTCAGCACGGATGTGCAAGCATCTTTTCAAAAAAAATCTCCCCCACCCCCCAAAAAGACCTTGCTACGCCCCTGAATTATATTATTCAATATTTTCACACGCTTTTAACAAAATAACTCAGTTTTAAAGTTTGAGCAATGAGCACCTCTTTAATCACCGAAATCACTAGGTTTCCAGGCTATTTTAAAAAATTTTTCTTATTCAAATTCAACAACTTAATATTCAATTTCGTCCACAAAAAAAATCACACGCTTTTATACCATGGAGGTAAATATGCTTTTACCGAGACCAATTTGGTCATTTTATACCATTCAATTTTAAAGCTAATTCAAGCAATGAGCAGGTTTTCGTCCCGGTATCCCGGAGTATTCAATTTTGCCGACGCGTCCGAGTCTACGCCAAACCATGTTATTTAGAACTTGAATTCCAAGTTAACTGATTTATAGGAGGCGAATTCGATGAATTTGATCTGAAAGACGAATATTCTCGATCTAGGGGCTGAGGCGGGTAGACTCATGGGCGTCGCCAGGATTTTTTCTAGAGGGGGGCAAAATTTTTTTTGCCAAAAAATGCTTGTATTTCTCAACACATTATCAGTTTTAGAGGGGGGCAGGGACATTCCCCCCCCCTCCCCCTCCCCATACCCATTAAATTTACACCACTTTGTCTTCGCGCCTCTTTTTCTTTCTTTTTTTGCTTTTCCGGGGGGGGGGGGCAAGTGTCCCCCCCCCCCCCCCCCCCTCGCGACGCCCATGGGTAGATTGGAATGCACCGTGGCTGTTTCGGGCACGTATAGGCCCAATAATGAATTATTGTCTGCGTTGGGCGAGATCTCCACTTGCAGATGTTTAAAGCGGTCGTGTCTTGTTTTGTTTCTGTTAAGAAGCAAGACGGTGTTGTTCGCTTAGCACAATACACGGTATGTCAACTGCGTGAATACACACGTGGTACAGGTGATACTATGAATAATAGGCTAAGTTGGTGCATACTTTCTTTCCCAGCTCGTAAACAATTCGATGCAGGATATTCCTGCCGATACCTACCCTGAGTTTTACCGCCATTCGTTTTCCGTGTTTGCATGCAGTGGTTTTTATCTTCATTTGGATGTAAATATCACTTTTCTCTTTCATTATAACCTGTTCAGTGTTGGATCTTATTGGTGAGTTTTTGGCCTAATGTTTTTCTGGATTTTTATTTGTTGTTTGACAAACAGCCTGTATGAGGCTGAACGTTACTCGAAAACGCGGCAAACGCCATCTTGGATTTGAATATGAAATCGATCATCAACACATGTGTTTATCCCTTGGACCTCTTGGAAGGATTTCACGGTCATCGGAGCCCTCATGGTGCCTGGTGTATGAAGGATAGAACATCTAACATCACCGACGCGCATTGCGCATAATTGTCTAAAATAAAAAACCCTGTCCCAAAAAATCAAACCTTATGTTAGTATTAAAATTTAGTGTGATGGGAGTCAGAAGATCACTTGGTGAAGAATGTAGGCCTTTAAATTTGTGTACTGCGGTATCCCGACGCCACTTCTTTGGTTGTGTACAAATAACGTCTGTGGAGAGCTGCGTGCAGTTTATTAGAACGTTTTCCAACAAAATCGGAATTTTTGTTCAGTCTGAGATTCATGTCTTTTCAAAACATTTTTCTGCAGACTGACCTTATTGTATAGCCCCATAAATTTGGCCAATTTACTGGACTACCTCCGTAAATAAAGGCCACACTTCCATCATGTACACAAACATGTCGAACTTTGTAAATTTTTGATTTTCACATTAGGCTTAGTTTGTAGGTTTTTTTAAGAGCATACTCGCCCTCTTTATAGGCTAATCAGAAAGTGCAACACTTGCCCAAAATGTCTGAAATTATGCAACTTTTTGTTGGCAGTATCTTTTTTGTCTTTTTGTCCATGTGTCCTGTGCAGGTCCATGATGACCAAGTTGAAGGTCTCTGGTGAAGAAGAAGACGCCGGACACTGATATTTCTTCGATTTAAAAGTTAAGTAGGCCTACTTGTAAATGTTACCCCCTCTTGAACTCAGGTCTGAGAAGTTGGATCACCGTCCTCTTTTCAGATCTGGGGGCAGGACAACCGTGTTGTTTTGTTTGATGTAATGTGGGCCCTTGTCTCTGTGTTGAAGTCAAAAAATTGATTTCCGATGCCCACGATCTAGCCACTTGCAACACTTGCGCAAAATGTCTGAAATTATGCAACTGAGAGTTCTTATATTTTGGGAGCTTTATTGTATGACAACAAGTCGAAATTGAGTGCGCGCCGCATGAAAAGAGCAACAAAATAGCATCGTGTTTGGCTGGAAATGAACTGTTTCTTTGTATGTGTATGTGTTATTTATGTTGAATTTTGAAAGATGTACATTTGTGACTGGTGATTAACATTGTTCTGTCTTTTTTTTTGGCAGTATCTTTTTTGTCTTTTTGTCCGTGTATCCTGTACAGGTCCATAATGACCAAGTTCAAGGTCTCTGGTGAAGAAGAAGAACCCGACACTGAGCTTTCGTCGATTTAAAAGTTAAGTACTTGTAAATGTTACCCCCTCTTGAACTCAGGTCTGAAAAGTTGGATCACTGTCCTCTTTTCAGATCTGGGGGCAGGACAACCGTGTTGTTTTGTTTGATGTAATGTTGGCCCTTGTCTCTGTGTTTAAGTCAAAGAATTGATTTCCGAAGCCCTCGATCTAGCCACTTGGAACACTTGCGCAAAATGTCTGAAATTATTCAATTGAAAGTTCTTATATTTTGGGAGCTTTATTGTATGACAACAAGTCGAAATTTGAGTGCGCGCCGCATGAAAAGAGCAACGAAATTGTGCGACTGAAAGTTCTTATATTTTGGGAGCTTATTGTATTGTATGACAACAAGCTGAAATTGAGTGCGCGCAGCATGAAAAGAGTAACAAAATAGCATTGCGTCTGGCTGGAAATGAAGTCTTTCTTTGTATGTGTATGTGTTATTGCTGTGGGATTTTGAAAGATGTACATTTGTGACTGGCATTAACATTGCTCTTGCTGCTGTTGCGCAGTTTCTTTTTTTTCTTTTTGTCCGTGTGTCCTGTGCAGGTCCATAAAGAAGAAGATGAAGGTCTCTGTTGCAGGAGAAGACGCCGGGCAGTTTTTGTCGATTTAAAAGTTAAGTACTCTTGTCCGTGTGTCCTGTGCAGGTCCACGAGGAAGAAGATGAGGGTCGCTGGTGCAGAAGAAGACGCCGGGCAGCTTTCGTCGATTTAAAAGTTAAGTACTTGTAAATTTTACCCCCTCTTGAACTCAGGTCTGAAAAGTTGGATCACTGTCCTCTTTTCAGATCTGGGGGCAGGACAACCGTGTTCATGGGCGTCGCCAGGATTTTTTCTAGAGAGGGGCAAAAATTTTTTTGCCAAAAAATGCTTGTATTTCTCAACACATTCTCGATTTATCAGTTTTAGAGGGGGGCAGGGACATTTCCCCCCCCCCCCAACTCATTAAATTTACACCACTTTGTCTTCGCGCCTCTTTTTTTTTTCTTTTCTTTTCTTTTTTTTCTCCCTTTTTTTTTTTTTGCTTTTCCAGGGGGGGGGCAAGTGCCCCCCCTTGCCCCCCCCTCGCGACGCCCATGACCGTGTTGTTTTGTTTGATGTAATGTGGGCCCTTGTCTCTGTGTTGAAGTCAAAAAATTGATTTCCGATGCCCGCGATCTAGCCACTTGGAACACTTGCGACAAGTGTCTGAAATTATGCAAATGAAAGTTCTTATATTTTGGGAGCTTATTGTATTGTATGACAACAAGTCGAAATTGAGTGGGCGCAGCATGAAAAGCATAACAAAATAGCATCGCGTCTGGCTGGAAATGAACTCTTTCTTTGTATGTGTATGTGTTATTTATGTGGAATTTTGAAAGATGTACATTTGTGACTGGTGATTAACATTCTTGTGTTTTTTTTTGCAGTCTTTTTTTTCTGTCTTTTTGTCCGTGTGTCCTGTGCAGGTCCACGAAGAAGAAGATGAGGGTCTCTGGTGCAGAAGAAGACGCCGGGCAGCTTTCGTCGATTTAAAAGTTAAGTACTTGTAAATGTTACCCCCTCTTGAACTCAGGTCTGAAAAGTTGGATCACTGTCCTCTTTTCAGATCTGGGGGCAGGACAACCGTGTTCTTTTGTTTGATGTAATGTGGGCCCTTGTCTCTGTGTTGAAGTCAAAATATTGATTTCCGATGCCCGCGATGTAGCCACTTGGAACACTTGCGACAAATGTCTGAAATTATGCAAATGAAAGTTCTTATATTTTGGGAGCTTATTGTATTGTATGACAACAAGTCGAAATTGAGTGCGCGCAGCATGAAAAGAGTAACAAAATAGTAGCGCGTCTGGCTGGAAATGAAGTCTTTCTTTGTATGTGTAGGTGTTATTGATGTGCAATTTTGAAAGATGTACATTTGTGACTGGCATTAACATTGCTCTTGCTGCTGTTGCACAGTTTCTTTTTTGTCTTTTTGTTCGTGTGTCCTGTGCAGGTCCACGAAGAAGAAGATGAGGGTCTCTGGTGCAGAAGAAGACACCGGGCAGCTTTCGTCGATTTAAAAGTTAAGTACTTGTAAATGTTACCCCCTCTTGAACTCAGGTCTGAAAAGTTGGATCACTGTCCTCTTTTCAGATCTGGGGGCAGGACAACCGTGTTGTTTTGTTTGATGTAGTTTGGCCCTTGTCTCTGTGTTGAAGTCTAAGAGTTTATTTCCGAAACCCGCGATCTTGCCATTTGGAACACTTGCGCAAAATGTCTGAAATTGTGCGACTGAAAATTCTTATATTTTGGGAGCTTGATTGTCTACAACAAGTCGAAATTGAGTGGGCGCAGCATGAAAAGCATAACGAAATAGCATCGCGTCTGGCTGGAAGTGAACTCTTTTTTTGCATGTGTATGTGTTATTTAGTTATGTGTTGAATTTTGAAAGATGTACATTTGTGACTGGTATTAACATAGTCCTGCCTATATTTGGCAGTCTTTTTTTTCTGTCTTTTTGTCCGTGTGTCCTGTGCAGGTCCATGAGGAAGAAGATGAGGGTCGCTGGTGAAGAAGATGACGGGCAGCTTTCGTCGATTTCAAAGTTAAGTAGTTGTAAATTTTACCCCCTCTTGAACTCGGGTCTGAAAAGTTGGATCACTGTCCTCTTTTCAGACCTGGGGGCAGGACAACCGTGTTGTTTTGTTTGATGTAGTGTGGGCCCTTGTCTCTGTGTTGAAGTCTAAGAGTTTATTTCCGAAACCCGCGATCTTGCCATTTGGAACACTTGCGCAAAATGTCTGAAATTGTGCGACTGAAAATTCTGATATTTTGGGAGCTTTATTGTCTCCAACAAGTCGAAATTGAGTGGGCGCAGCTTGAAAAGCATAACGAAATCATAGCATCGCGTCTGGCTGGAAGTGAACTCTTTCTTTGCATGTGTATGTGTTATTTATGTATGTGTTGAATTTTGAAAGATGTACATTTGTGACTGATATTAACATAGTCCTGCCTATATTTGGCAGTCTTTTTTTTCTGTCTTTTTGTCGGTGTGTCCTGTGCAGGTCCATGAGGAAGAAGATGAGGGTCGCTGGTGAAGTAGATGACGGGCAGCTTTCGTCGATTTAAAAGTTAAGTAGTTGTAAATTTTACCCCCTCTTGAACTCGGGTCTGAAAAGTTGGATCACTGTCCTCTTTTCAGATCTGGGGCAGGACAACCGTGTTGTTTTGTTTGATGTAGTGTGGGCCCTTGTCTCTGTGTTGAAGTCTAAGAGTTTATTTCCAAAACCCGCGATCTTGCCATTTGGAGCACTTGCGCAAAATGTCTGAAATTGTGCGACTGAAACTTCTGATATTTTGGGAACTTTATTGTCTCCAACAAGTCGAAATTGAGTGGGCGCAGCATGGAAAGCATAACGAAATCATAGCATCGCGTCTGGCTGGAAGTGAACTCTTTCTTTGCATGTGTATGTGTGATTTATGTATGTGTTGAATTTTGAAAGATGTACATTTGTGACTGATATTAACATAGTCCTGCCTATATTTGGCAGTCTTTTTTTTCTGTCTTTTTGTCCGTGTGTCCTGTGCAGGTCCATGAGGAAGAAGATGAGGGTCGCTGGTGAAGCAGATGACGGGCAGCTTTCGTCGATTTAAAAGTTAAGTAGTTGTAAATTTTACCCCCTCTTGAACTCGGGTCTGAAAAGTTGGATCACTGTCCTCTTTTCAGATCTGGGGGCAGGACAACCGTGTTGTTTTGTTTGATGTAGTGCGGGCCTTTGTCCCTGTGTTGAAGTCTAAGAGTTTATTTCCGAAACCCGCGATCTTGCCATTTGGAACACTTGCGAAAAATGTCTGAAATTGTGCGACTGAAAATTCTTATATTTTGGGAGCTTGATTGTCTCCAACAAGTCGAAATTGAGTGGGCGCAGCATGAAAAGCAAAAAGAAATAGCATCGCGTCTGGCTGGAAGTGAACTCTTTCTTTGCATGTGTATGTGTTATTTATGTATGTGTTGAATTTTGAAAGATGTACATTTGTGACTGGTATTAACATAGTCCTGCCTATATTTGGCAGTCTTTTTTTTCTGTCTTTTTGTCCGTGTGTCCTGTGCAGGTCCATGAGGAAGAAGATGAGGGTCGCTGGTGAAGAAGATGACGTTCAGCTTTCGTCGATTGAAAAGTTAAGTAGTTGTAAATTTTACCCCCTCTTGAACTCGGGTCTGAAAAGTTGGATCACTGTCCTCTTTTCAGATCTGGGGCAGGACAACCGTGTTGTTTTGTTTGATGTAGTGTGGGCCTTTGTCTCTGTGTTGAAGTCTAAGAGTTTATTTCCGAAACCCGCGATCTTGCCATTTGGAACACTTGCGCAAAATGTCTGAAATTGTGCGATTGAAAATTCTTATATTTTGAGAGCTTGATTGTCTCCAACAAGTCAAAATTGAGTGGGCGCAGCATGAAAAGCATAACGAAATCATAGCATCGCGGGTGGCTGGAAGTGAACTCTTTGTTTGCATGTGTATGTGTTATTTATGTATGTGTTGAATTTTGAAAGATGTACATTTGTGACTGATATTAACATAGTCCTGCCTATATTTGGCAGGTTTTTTTTTCTTTCTTTTTGTCCGTGTGTCCTGTGCAGGTCCATGAGGAAGAAGATGAGGGTCGCTGGTGAAGAAGATGACGGGCAGCTTTCGTCGATTAAAAAGTTAAGTAGTTGTAAATTTTACCCCCTCTTGAACTTGGGTCTGAAAAGTTGGATCACTCTCCTCTTTTCAGATCTGGGGGCAGGACAACCGTGCTGTTTTGTTTGATGTAGTGTGGGCCCTTGTCTCTGTGTTGAAGTCTAAGAGTTTATTTCCTAAACCCGCGATCTTGCCATTTGGAACACTTGCGCAAAATGTCTGAAATTGTGCGACTGAAAATTCTGATATTTTGGGAGCTTTATTGTCTCCAACAAGTCGAAATTGAGTGGGCGCAGCATGAAAAGCATAACGAAATCATAGCATCGCGTCTGGCTGGAAGTGAACTCTTTCTTTGCATGTGTATGTGTTATTTATGTATGTGTTGAATTTTGAAAGATGTACATTTGTGACTGATATTAACATAGTCCTGCCTATATTTGGCAGTCTTTTTTTTCTGTCTTTTTGTCGGTGTGTCCTGTGCAGGTCCATGAGGAAGAAGATGAGGGTCGCTGGTGAAGTAGATTACGGGCAGCTTTCGTCGATTTAAAAGTTAAGTAGTTGTAAATTTTACCCCCTCTTGAACTCGGGTCTGAAAAGTTGGATCACTGTCCTCTTTTCAGATCTGGGGGCAGGACAACCGTGTTGTTTTGTTTGATGTAGTGTGGGCCCTTGTCTCTGTGTTGAAGTCTAAGAGTTTATTTCCAAAACCCGCGATCTTGCCATTTGGAACACTTGCGCAAAATGTCTGAAATTGTGCGACTGAAAATTCTGATATTTTGGGAGCTTTATTGTCTCCAACAAGTCAAAATTGAGTGGGAGCAGCATGAAAAGCATAACGAAATCATAGCATCGCGGGTGGCTGGAAGTGAACTCATTGTGTGCATGTGTATGTGTTATTTATGTATGTGTTGAATTTTGAAAGATGTACATTTGTGACTGATATTAACATAGTCCTGCCTATATTTGGCAGTTTTTTTTTTCTTTCTTTTTGTCCGTGTGTCCTGTGCAGGTCCATGAGGAAGAAGATGAGGGTCGCTGGTGAAGAAGATGACGGGCAGCTTTCGTCGATTTCAATTAAACCCGCGATCTTGCCATTTGGAACACTTGCGCAAAATGTCTGAAATTGTGCGACTGAAAATTCTGATATTTTGGGAGCTTTATTGTCTCCAACAAGTTGAAATTGAGTGTGCGCAGCATGAAAAGCATAACGAAATCATAGCATCGCGTCTGGCTGGAAGTGAACTCTTTCTTTGCATGTGTATGTGTTATTTATGTATGTGTTGAATTTTGAAAGATGTACATTTTTGACAGATATTAACATAGTCCTGCCTATATTTGGCAGTCTTTTTTTTCTGTCTTTTTGTCCGTGTGTCCTGTGCAGGTCTATGAGGAAGAAGATGAGGGTCGCTGGTGAAGAAGATGACGGGCAGCTTTCGTCGATTTAAAAGTTAAGTAGTTGTAAATTTTACCCCCTCTTGAACTCGGGTCTGAAAAGTTGGATCACTGTCCTCTTTTCAGATCTGGGGGCAGGACAACCGTGTTGTTTTGTTTGATGTAGTGTGGGCCCTTGTCTCTGTGTTGAAGTCTAAGAGTTAATTTCCGAAACCGGCGATCTTGCCTTTTGGAACACTTGCGCAAAATGTCTGAAATTGTGCGACTGAAACTTCTGATATTTTGGGAGCTTTATTGTCTCCAACAAGTCGAAATTGAGTGGGCGCAGCATGAAAGCATAACGAAATCATAGCATCGCGTCTGGCTGGAAGTGAACTCTTTCTTTGCATGTGTATGTGTGATTTATGTATGTGTTGAATTTTGAAAGATGTACATTTGTGACTGATATTAACATAGTCCTGCCTATATTTGGCAGTCTTTTTTTTCTGTCTTTTTGTCCGTGTGTCCTGTGCAGGTCCATGAGGAAGAAGATGAGGGTCGCTGGTGAAGAAGATGACGGGCAGCTTTCGTCGATTTAAAAGTTAAGTAGTTGTAAATTTTACCCCTCTCTTGAACTCGGGTCTGAAAAGTTGGATCACTGTCCTCTTTTCAGATCCGGGGGCAGGACAACCGTGTTGTTTTGTTTGATGTTGTGTGGGCCCTTGTCTCTGTGTTGAAGTCTAAAAGTTTATTTCCGAAACCCGCGATCTTGCCATTTGGAACACTTGCGCAAAATGTCTGAAATTGTGCGACTGAAAATTCTGATATTTTGGGAGCTTTATTGTCTCCAACAAGTCGAAATAGAGTGGGCGCAGCATGAAAAGCATAACGAAATCATAGCATCGCGTCTGGCTGGAAGTGAACTCTTTCTTTGCATGTGTATGTGTTATTTATGTATGTGTTGAATTTTGAAAGATGTACATTTGTGACTGATATTAACATAGTCCTGCCTATATTTGGCAGTCTTTTTTTTCTGTCTTTTTGTCCGTGTGTCCTGTGCAGGTCCATGAGGAAGAAGATGAGGGTCGCTGGTGAAGAAGATGACGGGCAGCTTTCGTCGATTTAAAAGTTAAGTAGTTGTAAATTTTACCCCCTCTTGAACTCGGGTCTGAAAAGTTGGATCACTGTCCTCTTTTCAGACCTGGGGGCAGGACAACCGTGTTGTTTTGTTTGATGTAGTGTGGGCCCTTGTCTCTGTGTTGAAGTCTAAGAGTTTATTTCCGAAACCCACGATCTTGCCTTTTGGAACACTTGCGCAAAATGTCTGAAATTGTGCGACTGAAACTTCTGATATTTTGGGAGCTTTATTGTCTCCAACAAGTCGAAATTGAGTGGGCGCAGCAAGAAAAGCATAACGAAATCATAGCATCGCGTCTGGCTGGAAGTGAACTCTTTCTTTGCATGTGTATGTGTGATTTATGTATGTGTTGAATTTTGAAAGATGTACATTTGTGACTGATATTAACATAGTCCTGCCTATATTTGGCAGTCTTTTTTTTCTGTCTTTTTGTCCGTGTGTCCTGTGCAGGTCCATGAGGAAGAAGATGAGGGTCGCTGGTGAAGAAGATGACGGGCAGCTTTCGTCGATTTAAAAGTTAAGTAGTTGTAAACTTTACCCCCTCTTGAACTCGGGTCTGAAAAGTTGGATCACTGTCCTCTTTTCAGATCGGGGGCAGGACAACCGTGTTGTTTTGTTTGATGTTGTGTGGGCCCTTGTCTCTGTGTTGAAGTCTAAAAGTTTATTTCCGAAACCCGCGATCTTGCCATTTGGAACACTTGCGCAAAATGTCTGAAATTGTGCGACTGAAAATTCTGATATTTTGGGAGCTTTATTGTCTCCAACAAGTCGAAATTGAGTGGGCGCAGCATGAAAAGCATAATGAAATCATAGCATCGCGTCTGGCTGGAAGTGAACTCTTTCTTTGCATGTGTATGTGTTATTTATGTATGTGTTGAATTTTGAAAGATGTACATTTGTGACTGATATTAACATAGTCCTGCCTATATTTGGCAGTCTTTTTTTTTCTGTCTTTTTGTCCGTGTGTCCTGTGCAGGTCCATGAGGAAGAAGATGAGGGTCGCTGGTGAAGAAGATGACGGGCAGCTTTCGTCGATTTCAAAGTTAAGTAGTTGTAAATTTTACCCCCTCTTGAACTCGGGTCTGAAAAGTTGGATCACTGTCCTCTTTTCAGATCTGGGGGCAGGACAACCGTGTTGTTTTGTTTGATGTAGTGTGGGCCCTTGTCTCTGTGTTGAAGTCTAAGAGTTTATTTCCGAAACCTGCGAACTTGCCATTTGGAACACTTGCGCAAAATGTCTGAAATTATGCTACTGAAAATTCTGATATTTTGGGAGCTTTATTGTCTCCAACAAGTCAAAATTGAGTGGGCGCAGCATGAAAAGCATAACGAAATCATCGCATCTGGCTGGAAGTGAACTCTTTCTTTGCATGTGTATGTGTGATTTATCTAGTGTTGAATTTTGAAAGATGTACATTTGTGACTGATATTAACATAGTCCTGCCTATATTTGGCAGTCTTTTTTTTCTGTCTTTTTGTCCGTGTGTCCTGTGCAGGTCCATGAGGAAGAAGATGAGCGTCGCTGGTGAAGAAGATGACGGGCAGCTTTTGTCGATTTAAAAGTTAAGTAGTTGTAAATTTTACCCCCTCCTGAACTCGGGTCTGAAAAGTTGGATCACTGTCCTCTTTTCAGATCTGGGGGCAGGACAACCGTATTGTTTTGTTTGATGTAGTGTGGGCCCTTGTCTCTGTGTTGAAGTCTAAGAGTTTATTTCCGAAACCGGCGATCTTGCCATTTGGAACACTTGCGCAAAATGTCTGAAATTGTGCGACTGAAAATTCTGATATTTTGGGAGCTTTATTGTCTCCAACAAGTTGAAATTGAGTGGGCGCAGCATGAAAAGCATAACGAAATCATAGCATCGCGTCTGGCTGGAAGTGAACTCTTTCTTTGCATGTGTATGTGTTATTTATGTATGTGTTGAATTTTGAAAGATGTACATTTGTGACAGATATTAACATAGTCCTGCCTATATTTGGCAGTCTTTTTTTTCTGTCTTTTTGTCCGTGTGTCCTGTGCAGGTCCATGAGGAAGAAGATGAGGGTCGCTGGTGAAGAAGATGACGGGCAGCTTTCGTCGATTTAAAAGTTAAGTAGTTGTAAATTTTACCCCCTCTTGAACTCGGGTCTGAAAAGTTGGATCACTGTCCTCTTTTCAGATCCGGGGGCAGGACAACCGTGTTGTTTTGTTTGATGTTGTGTGGGCCCTTGTCTCTGTGTTGAAGTCTAAAAGTTTATTTCCGAAACCCGCGATCTTGCCATTTGGAACACTTGCGCAAAATGTCTGAAATTGTGCGACTGAAAATTCTGATATTTTGGGAGCTTTATTGTCTCCAACAAGTCGAAATAGAGTGGGCGCAGCATGAAAAGCATAACGAAATCATAGCATCGCGTCTGGCTGGAAGTGAACTCTTTCTTTGCATGTGTATGTGTTATTTATGTATGTGTTGAATTTTGAAAGATGTACATTTGTGACTGATATTAACATAGTCCTGCCTATATTTGGCAGTCTTTTTTTTCTGTCTTTTTGTCCGTGTGTCCTGTGCAGGTCCATGAGGAAGAAGATGAGGGTCGCTGGTGAAGAAGATGACGGGCAGCTTTCGTCGATTTAAAAGTTAAGTAGTTGTAAATTTTACCCCTCTTGAACTCGGGTCTGAAAAGTTGGATCACTGTCCTCTTTTCAGATCTGGGGGCAGGACAACCGTGTTGTTTTGTTTGATGTAGTGTGGGCCCTTGTCTTTGTGTTGAAGTCTAAGAGTTTATTTCCGAAACCCACGATCTTGCCTTTTGGAACACTTGCGCAAAATGTCTGAAATTGTGCGACTGAAACTTCTGATATTTTGGGAGCTTTATTGTCTCCAACAAGTCGAAATTGAGTGGGCGCAGCAAGAAAAGCATAACGAAATCATAGCATCGCGTCTGGCTGGAAGTGAACTCTTTCTTTGCATGTGTATGTGTGATTTATGTATGTGTTGAATTTTGAAAGATGTACATTTGTGACTGATATTAACATAGTCCTGCCTATATTTGGCAGTCTTTTTTTTCTGTCTTTTTGTCCGTGTGTCCTGTGCAGGTCCATGAGGAAGAAGATGAGGGTCGCTGGTGAAGAAGATGACGGGCAGCTTTCGTCGATTTAAAAGTTAAGTAGTTGTAAACTTTACCCCCTCTTGAACTCGGGTCTGAAAAGTTGGATCACTGTCCTCTTTTCAGATCCGGGGGCAGGACAACCTTGTTGTTTTGTTTGATGTTGTGTGGGCCCTTGTCTCTGTGTTGAAGTCTAAAAGTTTATTTCCGAAACCCGCGATCTTGCCATTTGGAACACTTGCGCAAAATGTCTGAAATTGTGCGACTGAAAATTCTGATATTTTGGGAGCTTTATTGTCTCCAACAAGTCGAAATAGAGTGGGCGCAGCATGAAAAGCATAACGAAATCATAGCATCGCGTCTGGCTGGAAGTGAACTCTTTCTTTGCATGTGTATGTGTGATTTATGTATGTGTTGAATTTTGAAAGATGTACATTTGTGACTGATATTAACATAGTCCTGCCTATATTTGGCAGTCTTTTTTTTCTGTCTTTTTGTCCGTGTGTCCTGTGCAGGTCCATGAGGAAGAAGATGAGGGTCGCTGGTGAAGAAGATGACGGGCAGGTTTCGTCGATTTAAAAGTTAAGTAGTTGTAAATTTTACCCCCTCTTGAACTCGGGTCTGAAAAGTTGGATCACTGTCCTCTTTTCAGACCTGGGGGCAGGACAACCGTGTTGTTTTGTTTGATGTAGTGTGGGCCCTTGTCTCTGTGTTGAAGTCTAAGAGTTTATTTCCGAAACCCGCGATCTTGCCATTTGGAACACTTGCGCAAAATGTCTGAAATTGTGCGACTGAAAATTCTGATATTTTGGGAGCTTTATTGTCTCCAACAAGTTGAAATTGAGTGGGCGCAGCATGAAAAGCATAACGAAATCATAGCATCGCGTCTGGCTGGAAGTGAACTCTTTCTTTGCATGTGTATGTGTGATTTATGTATGTGTTGAATTTTGAAAGATGTACATTTGTGACTGATATTAACATAGTCCTGCCTATATTTGGCAGTTTTTTTTCTGTCTTTTTGTCCGTGTGTCCTGTGCAGGTCCATGAGGAAGAAGATGAGGGTCGCTGGTGAAGAAGATGACGGGCAGCTTTGTCGATTTAAAAGTTAAGTAGTTGTAAATTTTACCCCTCTTGAACTCGGGTCTGAAAAGTTGGATCACTGTCCTCTTTTCAGATCTGGGGGCAGGACAACCGTATTGTTTTGTTTGATGTAGTGTGGGCCCTTGTCTCTGTGTTGAAGTCTAAGAGTTTATTTCCGAAACCCGCGATCTTGCCATTTGGAACACTTGCGCAAAATGTCTGAAATTGTGCGACTGAAAATTCTGATATTTTGGGAGCTTTATTGTCTCCAACAAGTCGAAATTGAGTGGGCGCAGCATGAAAAGCATAACGAAATCATAGCATCGCGTCTGGCTGGAAGTGAACTCTTTCTTTGCATGTGTATGTGTTATTTATGTATGTGTTGAATTTGAAAGATGTACATTTGTGACAGATATTAACATAGTCCTGCCTATATTTGGCAGTCTTTTTTTCTGTCTTTTTGTCCGTGTGTCCTGTGCAGGTCCATGAGGAAGAAGATGAGGGTCGCTGGTGAAGAAGATGACGGGCAGCTTTCGTCGATTTAAAAGTTAAGTAGTTGTAAATTTTACCCCCTCTTGAACTCGGGTCTGAAAAGTTGGATCACTGTCCTCTTTTCAGATCCTGGGGGCAGGACAACCGTGTTGTTTTGTTTGATGTGTGTGGGCCCTTGTCTCTGTGTTGAAGTCTAAAAGTTTATTTCCGAAAACCCGCGATCTTGCCATTTGGAACACTTGCGCAAAATGTCTGAAATTGTGCGACTGAAAATTCTGATATTTTGGGAGCTTATTGTCTCCAACAAGTCGAAATTGAGTGGGCGCAGCATGCATGAAAAGCATAACGAAATCATAGCATCGCGTCTGGCTGGAAGTGAACTCTTTCTTGCATGTGTATGTGTTATTTATGTATGTGTTGAATTTTGAAAGATGTACATTTGTGACTGATATTAACATAGTCCTGCCTATATATTGGCAGTCTTTTTTTTCTGTCTTTTGTCGTGTGTCCTGTGCAGGTCCATGAGAAGAAGATGAGGGTCGCTGGTGAAGAAGATGACGGGCAGCTTTCGTCGATTTAAAAGTTAAGTAGTTGTAAATTTTACCCCTCTTGAACTCGGGTCTGAAAAGTTGGATCACTGTCCTCTTTTCAGATCTGGGGGCAGGACAACCGTGTTGTTTTGTTTGATGTAGTGTGGGCCCTTGTCTCTGTGTTGAAGTCTAAGAGTTTATTTCCGAAACCCGCGATCTTGCCTTTTGGAACACTTGCGCAAAATGTTCTGAAATTGTGCGACTGAAAATTCTGATATTTTGGGAGCTTTATTGTCTCCAACAAGTCGAAATTGAGTGGGCGCAGCATGAAAAGCATAACGAAATCATAGCATCGCGTCTGGCTGGAAGTGAACTCTTTCTTTGCATGTGTATGTGTTATTATGTATGTGTTGAATTTTGAAAGATGTACATTTGTGACAGATATTAACATAGTCCTGCCTATATTTGGCAGTCTTTTTTTCTGTCTTTTTGTCCGTGTGTCCTGTGCAGGTCCATGAGGAAGAAGATGAGGGTCGCTGGTGAAGAAGATGACGGGCAGCTTTCGTCGATTTAAAAGTTAAGTAGTTGTAAACTTTACCCCCTCTTGAACTCGGGTCTGAAAAGTTGGATCACTGTCCTCTTTCAGATCGGGGGCAGGACAACCTGTTGTTTTGTTTGATGTAGTGTGGGCCTTGTCTCTGTGTTGAAGTCTAAAAGTTATTTCCGAAACCGCGATCTTGCCATTGGAACACTTGCGCAAAATGTCTGAAATTGTGCGACTGAAAAATTCTGATATTTTGGGAGCTTTATTGTCTCCAACAAGTCGAAATTGAGTGGGCGCAGCATGAAAAGCATAACGAAATCATAGCATCGCGTCTGGCTGGAAGTGAACTCTTCTTTGCATGTGTATGTGTGATTTATGTATGTGTTGAATTTTGAAAGATGTACATTTGTGACTGATATTAACATAGTCCTGCCTATATTTGGCAGTCTTTTTTTCTGTCTTTTTGTCCGTGTGTCCTGTGCAGGTCCATGAGGAAGAAGATGAGGGTCGCTGGTGAAGAAGATGACGGGCAGTTTCGTCGATTTAAAAGTTAAGTAGTTGTAAATTTTACCCCCTCTGAACTCGGGTCTGAAAAGTTGGATCACGTCCTCTTTTCAGATCTGGGGGCAGGACAACCGTGTTGTTTGTTTGATGTAGTGTGGGCCCTTGTCTCTGTGTTGAAGTCTAAGAGTTTATTCCGAAACCCGCGATCTTGCCATTTGGAACACTTGCGCAAAATGTCTGAAATTGTGCGACTGAAAATTAGATATTTTGGGAGCTTTATTGTCTCCAACAAGTCGAAATTGAGTGGGCGCAGCATGAAAAGCATAACGAAATCATAGCATCGCGTCTGGCTGGAAGTGAACTCTTTCTTGCATGTGTATGTGTTATTTATGTATGTGTTGAATTTTGAAAGATGTACATTTGTGACTGATATTAACATAGTCCTGCTATATTTGGCAGTCTTTTTTTCTTCTTTTTTGTCCGTGTGTCCTGTGCAGGTCCATGAGGAAGAAGATGAGGGTCGCTGGTGAAGAAGATGACGGGCAGCTTTCGTCGATTTAAAAGTTAAGTAGTTGTAAATTTTACCCCCTCTGAACTCGGGTCTGAAAAGTTGGATCACTGTCCTCTTTTCAGATCTGGGGGCAGGACAACCGTGTTGTTTTGTTGATGTAGTGTGGGCCCTTGTCTCGTGTTGAAGTCTAAGAGTTATTTCCGAAACCCGCGATCTTGCCATTTGGAAACACTTGCGCAAAATGTCTGAAATTGTGCGACTGAAAATTCTGATATTTTGGGAGCTTTATTGTCTCCAACAAGTCGAAATTGAGTGGGCGCAGCATGAAAAGCATAACGAAATCATAGCATCGCGTCTGGCTGGAAGTGAACTCTTTCTTTGCATGTGTATGTGTATTTATGTATGTGTTGAATTTTGAAAGATGTACATTTGTGACTGATATTAACATAGTCCTGCTATATTTGGCAGTCTTTTTTTCTGTCTTTTTGTCCGTGTGTCCTGTGCAGGTCCATGAGGAAGAAGATGAGGGTCGCTGGTGAAGAAGATGACGGGCAGCTTTCGTCGATTTAAAAGTTAAGTAGTTGTAATTTTACCCCCTCTTGAACTCGGGTCTGAAAAGTTGGATCACTGTCCTTTTCAGATCCGGGGGCAGGACAAACCGTGTTGTTTTTTGTTGATGTATGTGTGGGCCCTTGTCTCTGTGTTGAAGTCTAAGAGTTTATTTCCGAAACCCGCGATCTTGCCATTGGAACACTTGCGCAAAATGTCTGAAATTGTGCGACTGAAAATTCTGATATTTTGGGAGCTTTATTGTCTCCAACAAGTCGAAATTGAGTGGGCGCAGCATGAAAAAGCATAACGAAATCATAGCATCGCGTCTGGCTGGAAGTGAACTCTTTCTTTGCATGTGTATGTGTTATTTATGTATGTGTTGAATTTTGAAAGATGTACATTTGTGACTGATATTAACATAGTCCTGCCTATATTTGGCAGTCTTTTTTTCTGTCTTTTTGTCCGTGTGTCCTGTGCAGGTCCATGAGGAAAGAAGATGAGGGTCGCTGGTGAAGAAATGACGGGCAGCTTTCGTCGATTTAAAAGTTAAGTAGTTGTAAATTTACCCCCTCTTGAACTCCGGGTCTGAAAAGTTGGATCACTGTCCCTTTTCAGATCGGGGGCAGGACAACCGTGTTGTTTTGTTTGATGTAGTGTGGGCCCTTGTCTTTGTGTTGAAGTCTAAGAGTTTATTTCCGAAACCCACGATCTTGCCTTTTGGAACACTTGCGCAAAATGTCTGAAATTGTGCGACTGAAAATTCTGATATTTTGGGAGCTTTATTGTCTCCAACAAGTCGAAATTGAATGGTGGGCGCAGCAAGAAAAGCATAACGAAATCATAGCATCGCGTCTGGCTGGAAGTGAACTCTTTCTTTGCATGTGTATGTGTGATTTATGTATGTGTTGAATTTTGAAAGATGTACATTTGTGACTGATATTAACATAGTCCTGCCTATATTTGGCAGTCTTTTTTTTCTGTCTTTTTGTCAGTGTGTCCTGTGCAGGTCCATGAGGAGAAGATGAGGGTCGCTGGTGAAGAAGATGACGGGCAGCTTTCGTCGATTTAAAAGTTAAGTAGTTGTAAACTTACCCCCTCTTGAATCGGGTCTGAAAAGTTGGATCACTGTCCTCTTTCAGATCCGGGGGCAGGGACAACCGTGTTGTTTGTTTGATGTGTTGTGTGGGCTGGTCCTGTGTTTGAAGTCTAAAAGTTTATTTCGAAAACCCGCGATCTTGCCATTTGGAACACTTGCGCAAATGTCTGAAATGTGCGACTG